>NC_081556.1:46201955-46366955 GCF_963082655.1 Stomoxys calcitrans | reverse complement strand
AGATATGCTCCGGTTCGGACCGCAATTAAATTATATGTTGGAGACCTGTGTAAAATGTCTGCCAATTCGAATAAAAATTGCACCCTTTGGGGGCTCAAGAAGTAAAAGATCGATCTATATGGGAGATCTATATGGGAGCTGTATCAGGCTATAGACCGATTCAGAGCATAATAAAAACGTATGTTGATGGCCGTGAGAGGATCCGTCAAATCGGATAATAATTGCGACCTATAGAAGCTCAAGAAGTCATGATCCCAGATCGGTTTCTATGGCAGCTATATCAGGTTATGAACCGATTTTAGGTTCAAATTTGGCACAGTAGTTGGAAGTCATAACAAAATACGTCATGCAAAATTTCAGCCAAATCGGATAGGAACTGCGCCCTCTAGAAGCTCAAGAAGTCAAGTCCACAGATCGGGTTATGTGACAGCTATATCAGGTTATTGCCCGATTTGAACCATACTTGACACAGTTGTTGGATATCATACTTCGTGCACATTTCATTCAAATCGGATAAGAATTGCGTCCTCTAGAGGCTCAAGAAGTCAAGACTCAAGATCGGTTTATATGGCAGCTATATCAAAACACAAACCGATTTGGGCCATTTACCATCCCGACCGACCTACACTAATAAGAAGTATTTGTGCAAAATTTCAAGCGCCTAGCTTTACTCTTTCGAAAGTTAGCGTGCTTTCGACAGACAGACAGACGGACGGATGGACAGACGGACGGATGGACAGACGGACGGATGGACAGACGGACGGAATTGGCGTCTTAAGTGCAAAGACATAGGATCGGTGGCTTTCAGAGACTCCTTCGTGGCACTCCTGTTTGCCCCAGAGATCACCACTACCTCCTTCTGAGTCATTCTTTTACCTTTCTTCTCCAGTTCAGTTTCTAGTCAAGACTCGTACCTATGTACTTGGTCTACGGAGAGGACGGCAACACTGCCCCTCGAAAATCATTTTGCTTTCGTTCCCTGGTTTGTATACCGGGCCCCGGGACTGTTTTGTATCCAAGAGACGTCGATAGCGCCATTATACATCGACCAGATGGCTACGTCTGCGCAATCAGAAAAATGATTTGCAGTCAGAATCTCAATAGTTTCGCTAGACACCGAAGACTCACTTACTTTGGACGAGATCCCCAATGGTATTATGACGACGACATTCACACAAGTAATGGCCTTCACCCTTTGCTCCTCGTAGGAACAAATAATCCAATTGAAACTAAAAGAGACGATAAAAGACATTCTTGCGGAGTTGCTTTAGTCACAGTCGTTCTTTCGTGTAGCGATGAGTTAAAAACCCTGCCTTTTAACATAGTATTAACCGGGAACCGAGAAAGAGGAGACCCTCATCTGCCCAAGAGAATCATTAATTATACCCCTTCTACGAGGACTGCTATATCAGTTTCTGGCCTAATAATGAAAATGCTAATTTTTGTCATCAAAATGGCTTTATTGCTATACCCCCCACCATAGGATGGGGGTATACAAATTTGGTCATTCTGTTTGTAACTCCTCGAAATATTCGTCTAAGACCCATAAAGTCTATATTCTTGATCGACATTACATTTTAAGTCGATGTAGCCATGCCCGTCCGTATGTCCGTCCATTTGTCCGTCCACCTGTCGAAAGCATGCTAACTTTCGAAGAAGTACAGCTAACCGCTTGAAATTTTGCACAAATACTTTTTATTAGTATCTGTCGGTTGGGACTGTTAATAGGCCATATCGGTTCATGTTTTGATATAGCTGCCATCTTGATCTTGACTTCTTGAGCCACTTCGATCTTGACTTCTTGAGCCACTAGAAGGGACAATTCTTATCCGATTTGGCTGAAAATTTGCATAAAATGATTAGTTGTGGCTTCCAGCATCTGTGCTAAGTATGGTTGAAATTGGTTTATAACCTGATATAACTGTCATATGAACCGATCAGGGGCCTTGACATCTCGAGGCTCCAGAGGGCGCAATTTTAATCTGATTTGGCTGAAATTTTGCATGGCCGTTTCTTTGTGGCTTCCAGCAACTATGCTAAGTATGGTTGAAATCGGTTCATAATCTGATATAGCTGTCATATAAACCGATCTGGGGTCTTGACTTCTTGAGCCTCCCATGACCTTCAAAGGTTTCTCCCATCCCAACATACGCTTTGAATATGGTCTAAATTGATACATAGGCTGAAACAGCTCCCATATAAATCGATCTCCCGATATTACTTCTTTAGCCTCTATCAATTCTTTTCCGATTTGGCTGAAATTTTGCACAATGACTTCTTCCTCTACGGTCTTCAACCTACAATTCCGATTGATCTGAGTCGGATTATAATATGATATAGCTCCAATAGCATAACAATTCTTATCCATTATTCTTTGTTTGCCTCAAAAGAGATACCGGGCAAGTGCGATCCATGATGGAGAGTATATAAGATTCGGCCCGGCTGAACTTAGCACGTTCTTACTTGCTTTTCAATGTATCCTCCAGCATGATTAATACACTTTTGCAAACGCTGAAGCCAATTGTCAAAGCACTTTTTTCACTTCGATTGAGACACCTCCAAAACATGGTTATTGGACGCCTCAACAGCATTTTCTGGCGACGAAAATCATGGGCTACGCATTTTTATTTTAATGTGCGGGAATAAAAAGAAGTCATTGGATGCCAAGTCAGTCCTGTACGGCTGATGACCCATCGATTCGACGTTTTGGTGTGTCAAAAAGGCGCTGGCTTGAACCAATGTTTGAGAGATCCCACCGCCATGGTGAACAATAATTCGTCTTCTTCTTCGTTTTTCTTCCAAGACTTCAGGAAATCATATTGTATTTTGGCACTCAGATTTTACCGTCCTTCGTTGTTCAAGCAGAACAGTCGCCACATGACCAGTTCTTCGAAATATCTACTTCTGACCCTACAAAGTATTAATATTTCGGATAGTCGAAAAAATTCTAAGGCGATTTAATGAAAAGATATCAAAAATTGAGATATCGAGGTGAACTTTGGCACAGATACGTATTTTTGCTGCACGAAGATTAAGGTCGTGAATGGTCCAAATCGCACCATATTTGAATATAGCTCCCATATAGACCGATCAGCTTGTTAAGGGTCTGTAACCCATAAAAGCTGAATTTATTACCGGATTTCGCTGAAACTTGAATCAGTGAGTCACTGTAAGCCTCCCGACCTCCTATCTAAATAAGATATAGCTGCCATATAGACCGATCTGTCGATTAAGGGTTTGAAGCCCATAAAAGCTTTATTTATTACATGATTTCGTTGAAATTTTGAATCAGTGAGTTGTTTGGAATCAGATATCGGGAGGCTTATATCCCCATATCTGATCCAAATTTGGTTTAGATCGGACTATATTTAGATATAGCTGCCATATAGACAGATCTGCCGATTTAGGGTCTAAAACCCATAAAAGCTGCATTTATTACCCGATTTCGCTGAAATTTGAAACAGTGAGTTATTTTAAGCCTCCCGACATATGACCCAAATGTGGTTCAGATTAGACTATCTAAATATAGCTGTCATATAGACCGATCTTCCAATTTAGGGTCTTAATCCCATAAGAAGTGGATTTATTGCCTGATGTCGCTGAAACTGTTACTTGTATAAGAGTTCTCGGGACCTTAATAAAATATGTTGCAGTCCACCCCTTTTTAGATGCAACTATGGATAAAGTAGTGGAGTTATAATTAAATAGGGTCTTAATCCCATAATTATAACTCCACTACTTTATCCATAGTTGTATCTAAAAAGGAGTGGACTGCAACATATTTTATTCAGGTCCCGAGAACTCTTATACAAGTAACAGTTTCAGCGACATCAGGCAATTAATCCGCTTTTTATGCGATTAAAACCCTAAAGACGTTTTTACTTATCCCATTTCGAATTATTTCCATAACATTTTGCATTCCACCCTAATATGTCCGATTTACATACATCCCTTTTTTTCCTAGATGGGACGTAGGATGCATATAATGTTCAAATATGCCTTCGGGAATTTTACAAAGTAACAATATGTCTGACTTCAAAATTCCCCCAACAATGATGGGCAAAAATATTTTCCTATAGCCTCATATTCATGGTGATGGTGCCTCTGGTCTAGATAAGAAAAAAAACTACAATCACCTCCTTCACATAAGGACGACAAAGTACCCTATAGTCCTATTGTCCTTGTAACTTAAATTGTATGGTGTAATATGTCAGCATGAAACATAACAATATCCGAGAAGCATATGTCTGTATGGCTAGTTGTTGTTGTTGTGGATATTGTTTAATTTTGTTTTTTCTGAGGAGCATGACCTGGTAGAGTCATCAACTCAACAACATTTTATTTGAACATACTCGTATTTTATTTCTATGAATTGGTAGTGAGAGGAAAATAATGACGAGGCACCAAAAGACACACTAAAAGAGTATTCTTGGGCAGTTATGGTATGGCGAGAAAAGTGTTAAAATGATCGGATGAATCATCATATATCACAATTGTCCATTGCTGTGGTAAAGAGGGACTTAAAAAAACTAAGATAACAAAAAATTAGGTAAAAAAAACCTGAAATTTTAATATTTTTATACCCACCACCGAAGGATGGGGGTACATTCATTTTGTCATTCCGTTTGCAACACATCGAAATATCCATTTCCGACCCTATTCTTGATCAGCGTAAAAATCTAAGACCATCTAGACATGTCCGTCCGTCTGTCTGTTGAAATCACGCTACAGTCTTTAAAAATAGAGATATTGAGCTGAAATTTTGCACAGATTCTTTTGTTTTGTCCAGTTCGAAGATGGGCAATATCGGACTATATCTTCATGTAGCCCCCATATAGGCCGATCCGCCGATATAAGGTCTTAGGCTCATAAAAGCCACATTTTTTATCCGATTTTGATTAAAATTTGGGACAGTGAGTTGTGTTAGGCCCTTCGACATCCACCGTCAATTTGACTCAGATCGGTCCAGATTTGGATATAGCTGCCATATAGACCGATCCTCCGATTTAGGGTCTTAGGCCCGTAAAAGCAATATCTATTGTCCGATTTTGCTGAAATTTGGGACAGTGAATTGTGTTAGGTCTTTTGACATCCTTCGTTAATTTGGTTCAGATCGGTCAAGAATTGGATATAACTGCCATATAGACCGATCTGACTATTTAGGGTCTTAGGCCCATAAAAGCCACTTTTATTATGCGATTTTGGTGAAATTTGGGACAGTTAGTTGTGTTAGGCCCTTCGACATCCTTCGTCAATTTGGCTCAGATCGGTTCAGATTTGGATATAGCTGCCATATAGACCGATCTCTCGACTTCAGGTTTTGGACCCATAAAAGACGCATTGTCCGATGTCGCCGAAATTTGGGACAGTGAGTTGTGTTAGGCACTTTGTTATACTTCTGTAATATGGCACAGATCGGACGAGATTTGGATATAGCTGCTTTATTAGCCGTTCCTCCGATTTAGGGACTTAGGCCCATAAAAGCCACATTTATTATCCGATTTTGCTGAAATTTGGGACAGTGAGTTGTGCAAGGCCCTGCCACATCTTTTTTTATTTTGCTTCTGATCGGTTCAGATTTAAATATATAGCTGCCATATATACCGATCTCTCGATTTAAGGTTTTGGGCCTACAAAAAGCGCATTTATTGTCCGATGTCGCAGAAATTTGGGATAGTTAGTTAAATTAAGCCCCTCGACATAATTCTGCCAAATCGGTTAAGATTTGAATATAGCTTCCATATAGACGGATATCTCGATTTAAAGTTTTGGCCCCATAAAAGGCGCATTTATAATTCGATTTCACTGAAATTTGACACAGTGACTTATGTTAGGCTTTTCGAAATCCGTGTCGAATGTAGCTCAGATCGGTTTATTTTTAGATGAAGCTACTTAAAAGACCAATATTTTGTTATACACAATTGAACAATGACTTGTACTTATAAGTATTTGGTCCAAATCGGAACATATTTCGATATAACTGCTATGGGACAAAAGTTATACAATTTTCACCGGATTTTGATGAAAGATTGTTTACGTATATTCCCGAAGTGGTGGGTATCCAAAGTTCGGGCCGGCCGAACTTAACGTCTTTTTACTTGTTCTGATACATTTGAGGCTAAAAGAGAATGAGCGCGCTGAGCCTTGTTTACGAGAGTTGCTTTGAAAAGTTCAACTCTGCAAACAAATCCCACAAAAGCAACGCGCAAAAGTTAAAGAATTTTAAACTTTGGAGGCTTAAATCGTGTGACATTCTGTGTTAAAATACGTGAATTAGTGTTTTTAGCAGTCAAAGTTAAAAATTTTGAAATTTGTCTGCAGAATTCAATTTCTTTAACGCAACGCTCAAAAACAATGCTCAACGCGCTCATTCTGTTTTTGGCCTTAAGAATTGCGAAATTTGGTTCATAGTGGCGTATGAGTTTTTATTTAATTAAATTCATCATACGCACTCATGGTTCGGACCAAAACTCATTTAACCAGAGGCAGTACGAAAACCATGTATTACAGGGGAGATTAGCAACATTGGGAAAAGGTCGGCATATTTTATTACAGAGCTCGTCGCAAAATGCACATGGCTCAAAGAATACATTAAGATTATCAGAGCGGAAAAATGTGCCTTCTGGAAGCTTTTCTGCGAACAGGTCGATAGCGTTAATGACGCCGCAAAGATCAAATAGTTTCTCTCAATAACCCATGTCCATACTAAAATGTTAGTAGACGATATGGGATTAAGAGCAGAGACAACGTAGGACATGTGATGAAAACGTTTGATGAAAACGCATTTTCCACTGGATACTATGGGACTCACGGAGGCACTGGAATCTTGGAACAATGAGCTTGATCATTACAAACTTTATATTTAAGGAAGCTTTGAGGAGATTCGAACCATTCCAGTCACCAGGATTTATGGAACATTTCCGGCGTTATTTTCTAAAGAGACTTATTCACTGGCGCCTCATCCGTCCGCTATATTTTCATTTTCATAGCATGCTAAGGACTTACATAAACTCCGAAATCCTGGCAGTAGGCAAAGGTGATATACATACCCAAGTCCGGCAACGCAACTTATACGACACCAAAGACCTACAGACCTATGACCCTTACGTCCTTTCTACTAAAAACCATGGAAGATATTGTGGACACCTTAATAAACAATAGGACATCCAGCGAACTGCACAAATACAAACAGTATGCCTATATCAATAGAAGGTCGGTGGAGACTGCCCTGCACGAGGTTGTGCATAAAATAGAAGAATTCATCGATGCCCAAACGCACACACGGGCGGTATGAATTGAGGGGGTTTTTAACGTTCACTCCTCTCTCATAGGTCCAACAGTACAATAAAATCAACAGTCTTCTAAATAAAAATAACTATTGCATTCCAAAGAGGTCAAAATTTACCAGGCTTCGGCCGGGCTGAAGATTTTCTCAATCCTCATAGTTCCAAAAGTAAAATAAAATCAACTTTTTTTTGATAAAAATGCCATTTGCATTCGAATTGCGGGAAATAAAACGACATTCGTTCCACTCGTCGAACGTAAAATTGCATGCGCCTCGATCTTCTGCGTTCATTCTATAATTCCCGACACCAAGTTTCGAGATGTCTCCCACCACTTGATCTTTAAATCGGGCTTTTGGTGATCCCGGTTTGAGTGTACCACAGTGTTTGCCTTCAAAATACATCTTTGCTGGAGCTTCTTCATCCATTCTGGCAACATGACCCAGTCAACGAAGCCGTTGTATTCTCTTATGTGTAACTATGCTATCGTGGTCATACAGCTCATATAACTCGTGGTTCATACGTCGCCTATATTCTCCATTAACGCAAACTGGTCCATATATTTTCGAAGAATCTTTCTCTCAAATACTACAAGCACTACCTCATCTGCTTTCACAAGTACCCATGCCTTAGAAGCATATAACAATACGGGTAGTATCAGTGTCATGTATAGTGTAATCTTCGTCTGTCGAGAGATGGACTTGTTTCTAAACTGCTAACTTAATCCAAAGTAACATCTGTTTGCCAGTATTATTCTCCGCTTTATCTCAAAACTGGTGTCATTCGTTTCGGATACTGAGGTGCCGAGGTAGGTACAGATCAAAGTTGTGGTTCCCAACTTTCTCCATTTTCTTTATCTACTCGGTTGTACAAGGCGTTTTGGGAGTTGAAACCATCCATTTCTCCATTTACTGCCAGACACATTTTCACTGACCCTCATTTGATTCTTTCAAAGGCTGCAGTTACTACTTCCGGTTGCCGACCCATGATATCGATATCGTCGGCATAGGCGAGTAGCATGTGCTCTCTTGTGATTAGTGTGCCATAACTATTCACATCTGCATCTCATATATCATCTTCTCCAGCAGATCACACCAAAAGCTGTCTCCCCGTCTGTCGTTTGGCATGGAATCATTCGGAGAGATTCTTTCCTATTCTTACTGAGAAACGTGTATCAGTAAGCGTCATCCTGCAGAGTCCTACTTATTTTGCAGAGATACCAAACTCAAACATGCCTTGAAATACCTTTGAACATAAAAGGCTATCGAAAGCGGCTTTGTAGTCAACAAAGAGATGGTAAGATTCGATATGTCCTTCTCTGGTCTTTTCAAGGATTTGCCCCATTGTCAATATCTGGTCTATAGTGAATTTATCAAGTCTATCAATACACTCATAGAGCCCAATTATCTCATTGACTTTAGGTTTCAATCTTTCATACAGTACGCTAGAGAGTATTTTGTATGCGTTGTGGGAGGGGAGATTTAATCCTCTGTAGTTGGCACTTACCGCTTTGTCTCCTTTCTGGTGTACGGGTCATAGTGTACTAAGGTTTTAACCATTGTGTAAACGTTCTTGTAGCCAGATCGCGCAGACGAGCTGATGCATATTCCTTATCAGCGTGTCACCTCCACCTTAAATAGTTCTGCGTGCAACCCATCGGCTACTGCTGCTTTGTTGTTCTTTAGTCGGGCCACTGCTACTTGGGTCTTATTCTGACTAGGAGGTAAACATTCTATATGGTTAATTGGTTCTGTGGTATCCTTTTCGCCGCCAGTCAGTTACCAGATTTCCTTCTTTGTCTCTGCAGAAGGATGTGCCTGCAACAAAACCATCGGTTTGAAGTTTAATTCTTTGGTAGAATTTCCGGACTTCCTTTCCTTTTTCTCTCTCCCGATACCTCTCCTTCATCTGGATGCAGTTGCTACTGGATGCAGTGTTGCCCTGTATGGCGCATTCTAGGTTTCAGTAGCATCTCGACACTCTTGGTCGTACCATGGATTTCTTGGGGATGGCTTTTGGTACCTAAGTACGGATTTTGCGGCATTATCCATGGAGTGAGCAATGGTTTGCCACTGAGCCATTATATCATCGGAACAAGGAGTGCTTTCATCAAGCAGTTGGGTCAGTCGAGTGGTATATGCTGCTGCCATTTATTGTGTTTGCAGCTTTTTAATGTCCAGCTTCCATGTAGTGTCTGATCGTACTTTCCTCGCCATGTTCAAGCGGGTGCGAACCTTTGCTGCTATAAGGTAATGATCCAAATCTATATTCGCTCCACGGATCGATCGTACATCTAACACGCTGGATGAATGCCTTTCATCTATCACAATGTGATCAATTTGGTTCCGCGTGTTTTGATCGGGTGAAAGCCATGTGGCTTTGTGAATATTTTTATGCTTAAATCTGTTGCTACTAACTACCATGTTTTTTTGCCGCGGCAAAATCTATCAACCTCAACCCATTACTGGACGTTATCTCGCGGAGGCTAAACTTTCCGACTGTTGGACCAAAAATGTCTTCCTTCACTATCTTTGCATTTAAATCTCCCAGAAAAATTTTAATAGCAGGGGCGGGTCAGCGGTCATGTACTCTCTCTGGGCACTCGTAGGAAATATCCTTGATCTGCTCGTCTTTGTCTTCCATCGCGGCATGGGCACAAATACGACTGATGTTGAAGAATTTGGATTTTATGCGGATTGTGACTAGCCTCTCATCCACCGAAGTAAAGCTGGAGACAAGGTGTTTCAGTCTCCGGCTAACCACAAATCCACAGCCAAATTCATGCCTCGTGTTATGGCAGTTCGTATACCATTGTTCGCCACCATTTGGTGTTGTAGTGACGCCATTCCCAGTCCATCGCACTTTCTGTAAGGCAGTAATATCTACCTTGTTCTTTTCTAATACATCCGACAGCGCGTATACTGCACCTTCTCTTTAGAGAGTGCGGACATTCCAGGTACAGATCCGCAAACCATGGTCCTTTTTTCGCTTGTGTGGGTCGTCAACGTTGGGGGGGGGGGTCCGTTTTTACTATTTCTTTCTTTCTAATAGTAGTTCTCATAGTTTTCCGGGGGCGGGTTAATGGCCAAAATGCGACTTTATGGGGTCGCAAATCAATATTTCGAGGCGTTACGAACGGCATGACTATGTTAGTATATGGTGGTGCATATAAAAATGTGTCATATGACCCAAATTATATTGGGTTTAATGTCATTTATTGATTTGGGTTTTTTGGCATTGAGTCTTATGACGTTAATAGTTTTTTGTTTGGTTGGTTAAAATGTCATATCTATTTTCACAAAATCGTTTTCATAAAATGTAATTGCGCTCAAAAGTGACCAAACACAACAACCATTGGCATCATTGGGGTGATATGACATTTGTCGGTTTGGGCAAAATAACACTACGACACAACCAACAACCTGAAAGCCTTTATTCTCCTCTACAAGTGTCTAGAACATTTTGTACAGCTTTAACAGGTAAAAAATTGTGGTATCACTTCTAATTTTTTCGCTGTAGACCGAGTTAGGAGAGTTGGCTACGAACACGGATTTAGCGCTCTGGAACAGTGTAGCAGTCGGTGGGACCCTTAACAATTCTCGAGGAAGATTCAGATCATAGGAAAGAAAGAATGTAAGATGGAGATTAGCATAGCTTTCGGTACCACTGCGTGACACATAGGACTTTGGGCCCACTCCTCTGGTTTCTAGGTATGCAGCCCTTTTCTTCTCTTCTTTTGCTCTTACTTCTTTTAAGGATAGGATGTCCTCTGGGTGACTGCAACATATTGGCTAGCTGAAGCGCCGTTTCCGAATCCAAACGTATGGCATTTGATTTAGCCAGTGCTGCAAATTCAAATAAGGGAGTCTATCTTCTTATTGAAGAGAGTCTTAGGATCGTTCGCACTAAGTTTCTTAGTAAACCTAAAAGCAATGCGCCTTTTATTATTCCTCCACTTCAAGGGGCTTTTTCATTTGCCAGAGAAGACCGATGGCAAATTATAGGCATGCTAAGAAGGTATATGGTCGCTCTTGTCCTCAAGACTCGAACCAGGTGTTTCCACAAAAACCCCTGAAAACCAGAAGCCTGCCGGTAGAGGTGTTTTTCGGAGCGAAATTACATTACGTCCGCTTCACCCAAAGGTTAAAACAAAAGATTTACGTTCATTGCATCATTAATTCTCTGTTATATAAAATTTTACTTAAACATTTTAAAATGATTATCGTCCATGGTGTTTTGTTCAACATTTTTGTTTATGACAAACGCATACTCGTGTGTTGTTGACACCCAATGACAGTTATTTTGTTTTTTTTCCTTTTTCTCATGCCATTTGTGAGTGGACCTTGGTTTTAGTATTTGGTCTTCATCATCAACACAATGTTTGATTAATGCTGATTTAAAGTTTCATTTCGATATGCCACACACAAAAGCCGCATATCCCTTCCCACTGGCCCTCTAATGGACCACTAAGCTTTTGCAGTCTCCTTCTACTAATCTCACAATTAAAGCCTAAAGAACATCAACATCAACAATAACAACCACAAACAAAGAAAGCAAAAAGACCTCAGAAACAACAGCAAGGAGAACAACAACAACAACAGAAACAACAATGGCTGCCCACTAATCAAAGAAATTGTCAAAGTCAGAGACTTTTAAATGTTCTTTTCCTGTTTCCTTTTTCTTGTTTAATGTGGACGAGACGACTTGTTCAATTGTCATTCATTTTGATGTCCTTTACTTTGTTGTTGACGTATGCGTGTGTGTGTATCCCTTTTCATGCGTATGTGTAAGACTTTGGATAATGTTTTGGTGTCCTTGGCTTTGTTATACAAACTTTTATAGTTGTGCTTTTGTTCTCGACACTCAGTGGTTAATATGTCATTTATTTGAGTTGTCCCTTGTCCATACAAAAAAATAACAAAAAGGAAAAACAAATAGAGGCTTTTGGAATAAAAATACTTAATACACATAAGAGCGCACCTTGCTACAAAAGAGATTTTTTTTTTTGCAAATAGAGAAACGCACACCCTTGAATTTTTTCTTTTCGATCCCAACTTTGGCAATCGGTTAACGGTAAGCCGTGCCGTCACGACGTCCAAAATTTGACGTAGCGCTTTTTAAGCAATCTACTTGAGTATTTTTGGTCCTAGAATGAAATTGATAAACTAAGTATACATTTATATCATATTTATTACAAAACAATAATTTTTACCCTACACCTCTACTGTAAAAGAGGAACAGTGGTAAATTTTAAACATATCAATAAGCTCAATGTTAAGGGGCCTCCTTTTTATAGCCGAGTCCGAACGACTTGCCACAGTGGAATACCTTTTTGAGGAGAAGTTTTAAGATGACATAGTACCTAACAAATGTCGCCAACATTAGAAGGGTATAACCACCGCTGAAACTGTTTTCTGATGTTCTCGACAGGGTTCGAACCCATGTGTTCAGCGTTATAGGCGGACATGCTAACCTCGGCGCCCTCCACCTTAATCACAAACAGGTAAAAAGGCATAAAGCTCGATCGGGCTTTGGATACCCACCACCTAGGGTATATATATAAACCACCTTTCGTCAAAATCCGGCGAAAAATGCATACCTTATGCCCGATAGCAGCTATATCGAAATACGTTCCGATTTGGACCAAATACAAGTCATTGTTCACCTTTGTAAACCAAAATATTGGTCTTTTAAGTAGATATATCTAAAAATAAACCGATCTGAATCATACACGACACGGATGTGGAAACGCCTAACATCAGTCACTGAGTCAAATTTCAGTCAAGTCGGATTATAAATGCGTCTTTTGTGGGGCCAAGACTTTAAATCGCGATATCGGTCTATATGGCAGCTATATACAAATCTGGACCGAGAGATCGGTCTATATGGCAACTATATCCAAATTTTGATCGATCTAGACCATATTTCAGAAGTATGTCGAGGGGCTTAACATAACTCACTGTTCCAAATTTCAGTGAAGTCGGATTATAAATGCGACTTTTATGGGGCCAAGACTTTAAATTGATATATCGGTCTATATGGCAGCTATATCCAAATCTGGACCGATTTGGGCCAAATTAAAGAAGGATGTCGAAAGGCCTAATACAACTCACTGTCCCCAATTTCGGCGACATCGGACATTAAAAGCGCTTTTTATGGACCTAAAATCTTAAATCGGGAGATCGGTCTATATGGCAGCTATATCCAAATCTGATCCAATCTGTGGCATATTGCAGAAGTATGTCAAGGAGCTTAACTTAACCCACTGTCCCAAATTTCAGCGACAACAGACAATAAATGCGCTTTTTATGGGCCCAAAACCTTAAATCGGGAGATCAGTCTATAAGGCAGGTATATTCAAATCTGGACCGATCTGGACCAAATTGGGGAAGAATGTCGAAGGGCCTAACATAACTCACTGTCCCAAATTTCACCAAAATCGGATAACAAATGTGGCTTTTATGGGCCTAAGACCCTAAATCGGTGGATCGGTCTATATGGGGGCTATATCAAGATATAGTCCGATATAGCCCATCTTCGAACTTAGCATGCTTATGAACAAAAAAAAAATCTGTGCAAAATTTCAGCTCAATATCTCTATTTTTGAAGACAGACGGACAGACGGACGGACATGTCCAGATCATCTTAGATTTTAACGCTGATCAAGAATATATATACTTTATAGGGTCGGAAATGGATATTTCGATGTGTTGCAAACGGAATGACAAAATGAATATACTCCCATCCTTCGGTGGTGGGTATAAAAATACTTTTAGTTTTTTTGTGACCCTCTACTATACACATATTTAACCAGTAAGGAAAAGCAAATCTCGCTGCGATGCCAACTGTATAATACCCTACACCAAAGTGGGAGCTATGTCTAAATTTGAACCGATTTATACCAAACTCTATAGATTTTGTGGTAGTCGTCGAGGAAAGCGTTGTGGAAAGTTTTGGCAAGATTGGTCAATAAATGCGCTTGCAGTGATATTCATATATAACAGCTTCGAGAATCATAAAAAATCCTTTCTGCCAAATTTCGAAAGAATCGATTAACAATGAGCACTTTATTGCAATATTTCCCAAAATCGGACAAACATATAAAGGGTGATTTTTTTGAGGTTAGGATTTTCATGCATTAGTATTTGACAGATCACGTGGGATTTCAGACATGGTGTCAAAGAGAAAGATGCTCAGTATGCTTTGACATTTCATCATGAATAGACTTACTAACGAGCAACGCTTGCAAATCATTGAATTTTATTACCAAAATAAGTGTTCGGTTCGAAATGTGTTCATTCACCGTTCAGCGATGAGGCTCATTTCTGGTTGAATGGCTACGTAAATAAGCAAAATTGCCGCATTTGGAGTGAAGAGCAACCAGAAGCCGTTCAAGAACTGCCCATGCATCCCGAAAAATGCACTGTTTGGTGTGGTTTGTACGCTGGTGGAATCATTGGACCGTATTTTTTCAAAGATGCTGTTGGACGCAACGTTACGATGAATGAACACATTTCGAACCGAACACTGATTTTGGTAATAAAATTCAATGATTTGCAAGCGTTGCTCGTTAGTAAGTCTATTCATGATGAAATGTCAAAGCATACTGAGCATCTTTCTCTTTGACACCATGTCTGAAATCCCACGTGATCTGTCAAATACTAATGCATGAAAATCCTAACCTCAAAAAAATCACCCTTTATATGAGAGCTATATCTAAATCTGAACCGATTTTTTTTCAATTTCAATAGGCCTCGTCTCTACGCCAATCAAATGTATGTGTCAAATTTGAAGACGATCGGATAAAAATTGCGACCCGTTGTTTTGTACATAAATTAACATGGACAGACATACAGACGGACAAAGTGATTCTGAGTCGATCGGTATACTTATCAAAGGGGGTATCTCTCTACCTTCTGGGTGGGTTACAAACAAATACACTAAGCTATAATACCCTGTATCATAGTGGTGGTGTAGGGTATAAAAACGCTTTTAAATGACTTTTCACGACTCACAAGTGCAGTTTCAGGATCCGTTACTACGGTATAGAGGCCATCGTGACGCAGAGGCCTCTTATCATTGAGCTTCAACTTTAATGAGACTGTACTCATTGGTAAGAGGGAAGTATAACATGTCCCTTAATGGGATATTCATCGTCGATCTACCCATATCTTAATCGTCGATCATCGAACATGTTGTCTTGGTATAGGCGGAGAGATGAGGACCACGCCCACAAGAGCACTGGAGTCAATTCCAGATATCCGACTTATTGACATACAGATTAAATGTGAGGCAGCCACTGTGGCTATGATTCTAAAGGCGATAAAATAATGGATTGAGGACGGGAGCAGCTCATATCATGGCGGTATAATCGAGGCGACGATTGGAAATCTGGAAGGAAAAGAAGAGGTTTCCAATCGGATACCTGAGACGACACTTGAGGTCGAGTGAGAGACTCTGCTGCCAGCGGCACAGTCTTGCATTGGCGAAACCCTAATACTGTCATCTGGGCCTTGGGGTACATTGAAAACCCAGGGAATGAGATTTGTTTTAGACTGCCTGACCATAATATTATCCTACAGGTTGAGATACGGGCAATCACGGAATGCGTGAGGTGGTGTGGTGCTAACGCGAGGACGTCGAGTGGGAACATCTTTACGGACAGTAAAATTGTAGTAAATATAAGAGTTTAGTTTTCTCCATAAGAAAATTGGTGACGTAGTTTTTATCCCTCTTACTCCTGCAAATGCAAATTTTGCCCTTGAACATTCCACTAAGGAACAGGGGCAAACTTCTCACATATCAATGAATGCAGTCCGATTCAAGTTTAAGCTCAATGATAGGGGGCCTCCTTTTTATAGCCGAGTCCGAACGGCGAGCCGCAGTGCGACACCTCCTTGGAGAGAAGTTTAACATGGCATAGTACCTCACAAATATTGCCAGCATTAGGAGGGGAAAACCACCGCTGAAAATTTTTGCTGATGGTATCGCCAGGATACCCCTCTTACTCCTATTCCAAGAATTTTTAAACATTTTCAATTTTCGATACGGGCCTTCCTTACAATTTGACTTCTTGAGCTCGCGAAAAGTCATGTTACGATTTCTCTTTCAATTATTTTTCTTAAAGTAATTTGTATTGTACTCTTACATACACTCCTTATATAAAAAATTATTTCTTTATGACTTTTAAATAGCCTCAAGGTATCATCATCAGATTTAATGTCTACCTATGCTTGTGTGTGTGAGTTTATGGTGTTTTAGAAGAGAACATTTTTTATAATCAAAGTCACCACCTGCATACTTCTAAGGGCGAAATCATTACAAATTCATCATATTGATTACTTTTTTGTCATCCACTCTGTACACGATGAGTAAGTGAGTGGGTCCTATATGTACTTACCCTTCCCACTTTCTTGATTTTGTGAATCTATAAAATACATACTCTATCTATACATACTCGTACACATTTTGAGGTTGTTGAGCGTAAAGTAGCTTAAGTGAAAATTTAACTAAAATAAACAAGTATGTACGGGCTCAGTTCAGCCGGGCCGAATCTTATTCACCCTCCACCATGGATCGCATTTGTCAAATTGTTTATACGGTATCTCTTTATACGCAAAACAAGTAAACGTGTATTAAGTTTGGTCGGGCCGAATCGTGAGCACCCACCACCATCTATTGTTCCGAAAACTTACCAATCGAACTTAATTAGAGGATACATGTGAACTGTAAGTAAAAACCAGTAAGAAAGGGCAAAAGTCGGGCGGTGCCAACTGTATAATACCCTACACCTAACCTATAAATACAATGTGGGAGATATATCCAATTCTGAACCAATTTTGATGGACCTCGGTGAGCAAAAATATGTTCAAACTGTAGTAACTACGGTTGACAAATGACAACATTATTGCAAATTACCCAAAATCTGACGGACATATATATGGGAGCTATATCTAATTCTCAACCGATTTTGAGCAAACTTCTCAGATAATGTGGTAGTCGTCGAAGAAAACGTTGTACAAAATTTTGGCAAGATTGGTCAAACAAAGCGCTTGCAGTAGCTCTTGGGGTGAAAATCTGGCGATAAATATATGACACTTACTTTTACTTTATGCTGCAGAGTCTTCCCATTCTTACTGAGGAACGCGTATCAGCAAGTGTCATCCTGCAGGGTCTTATTAATTTTGCAGGGATACCAAACTCAGACATTGCTTGAAATACCTTTGAACATAAAGGAGTATCGAAGGCGGCTTTGTAGTCAACAAAGAGATGGTAGGTGTTGATTTGTCCTTCTCGGGTCTTTTCCACGATTTGGCGCAATGTGAATATCTGGTCTAGGGTGGATTTACCAGATCTAAAGCCGCATTGATTGGGCCCAATTATCTCATTGACTTTAGATTTTAATTTTTCACACAGTACGCTCGAGAGTATCTTGTATGCGATGGGGAGGAGACTTATTCTTCTGTAGTTGGCACATTCCGTCTTGTCTCCTTTCTTGCGTACGGGACATAGTATGCTGAGTTTGCAATCATCGCATATGCGTTCTTCTAGCCAGATTGCGCAGATAAGCTGATGCATACACCTTATCAGCATGTCGCCTCCGGTCTTAAATAGTTCAGCGGGTAACCCGTCGGCTCCTGCTGCCTTGTTGTTCTTTAGTCGGGTCACTGCTATTTGGACCTCATTCTGACTAAACAGAGGTAAACATTCTATACCATCATCAGGGATTGGTTCTGCGGTATTCTCTTCGCCGCCAACATCGGATGTTCTTTCCATATCCTCAGTATGTTATCTGTGTCAGTTACCAGATTTCCTTCTTTGCCTCTGCAGGAGGATGTGCCTGCACCAAAGCCATCGGTTTGATGCTTAATTCTTTGGTAGAATTTCCGGACTTCATTCTGACTCCTGTACATCTCAATTCGCTCACACTCGCGTCTTTCCATTTCCTTTTTCTTTCTGCGGAATAGACGTTTCTCCTCTCTGCTTTTCTCCCGACACCTCTCCTTCATCTTGGGCGTTGCTACTGATTGCAGGGTTGTTCTATTTATATGCCGCATTCTTGGCTTCAGTAGCATCTCGACACTCTTGGTCGTACCATGGGTTTCTTGGAGGAGGCTTTTGGTACGGGTTTCGCGGCATTTTCCATGGAGTGGGCAATAGTTTGCCACTGCGCCATTATATCATCGGAACAAGGAGTGCTTTCATCAAGCAGTTGGGTCAGTCGAGTGGAGTATGCTGCTTCCATTTGTTGTGTTTGCAGCTTTTCAATTGCCAGCTTCCGTGCAGTGTCAGATCGTACTTTCCTCGCCATGTTCAAACGATTGCGAACCTTTGCTGCAACGAGGTAATGATCCGAATCTATATTCGCTCCACGGATGGATCGTACATCTAACACGCTGGATGAATGCCTTCCATCTATCACAACGTGATCAATTTGGTTTCTTTTGTTTTGATCGGGTGACAGCCATGTGACTTTGTAAATATTTTTATGTTGAAGTCTGGTGCTACTAACTACTAACGCCGCGGCGAAATCTATCAGCCTCAACCCATTACTGGACATTATCTCGTGGAGGCTAAACTTTCCGACTGTTGGACCAAAGACGTCTTCCTTCCCTATCTTCGCATTAAAATCTCTCAGAACGATTTTAATATCATGGGCGGGGCAACGGTCATATTCTCTCTAGGCGCTCGTAGAAAATATCCTTGGTCTGCTCGTCTTTGTCTTCCGTCGGGGCATGGGCACAAATAAGGCTGATATTGAAGAATTTGGCTTTTATGCGGATTGTGGCTAGGCTCTCATTCACCGGAGTAAAGCTGGAGACAAGGTATTTCAGTCTCCGACTATGCACAAATCCACAGCCAAATTCATGCCTCGTGTTATGGCAGCTATAGTATAGTTCGTCACCGTTTGGTGTTGTAGTGACGCCATTCCCAGTCCATCGTACTTCCTGTAAGACGGTTATAACTGCCTTGTACTTCTCTAATACACACGCCAACGCGTATACTGCACCTTCTCTATAAAGAGTGCGGACATTCGAGGTGTAGATCCGCAAATCATGGTCCTTTTTTCGTTTGCTTTATGACAGCTATATCTAAATCAAGGGGCGATTTCTATGAAATTCACCAGGAATATCGAGAGTCGTAAAATCCTTCTTGCAAAATTTCGAATGAATCCATTTAGAACTGAGCACTTTCTTGCAATATTTCTCAAAATCGGACGAACATATATATGAGAGCTATATCTAAATCTGAACCGATTTCTATAAAATTCACCTGCAATATCGAGAGTCATAAGAAAATCCTTCCTGCCAAGTTTCGAGAGAATCGGTTAACAAATGACAATTTTATTGCATATTACTGCAAATCGGACGAACATATATATGAGAGCTATATCCAAATCTGAACCTATTTTTTCCAATTTCAATAGGCTTTATCTCTAGAGGCTTTATCTTGAAGACGATCGGATGAAAATTGCGATCTGTAGTTTGTACACAAATTAATATGGACAGCCCACAGACAGACAGACGGACATAGATAAATCGAATCAGAAAGTGATTCTGCGTCGATCGGTATACTTATCAATGGGTCTATCTCTCTTCCTTTAGAGTGTTACAAACTAATTCACTAAGTTATTATACCCTTTACCACAATAGTGGTGTAAGGTATAAATATCTGCTAAAAATTTAAGCCGTAAAAGATTGATAAGGAGATCACTGTAAATGGGAGCTGTATCAGGTTATAGACCTATTTAAACCATACTTAGCGTGGATGTTGGAAGTCATAACTCAAATTTTTGTTCCAAATTTCAGCCAAATCGGATGAAAATTGAGGCTTCTAAGGGCTCAAGAAGCCAACTCCGGCGATCGGTTTATATGGGGGCTATATCTCTTTATAGGCCGATTCGGAGCATACTTGACACGAATGTTGAAAGTCGTAACACAATTCTTTATTCCAAATTTCAGCCAAATCCGGTGAAAATTTAGGCTTCTAAGAGATCAAGAAGTCAAATTTTAGGATCGGTTTATATGGAGGCTATATCTGTTTGTAGACCGATCCAAATCATACTTGGCATGGATGTTGGAAGTCATAACTCAAGTTTTTTTTCCAAATTTCAGCCAAATCTGATGAAAATTGAGGATTCTAAGAGCTCAAGAAGTCAAATCCTGGGATCAGTTTGTTTCTAGACCAATCCAAATCATACTTGGATATTGAAAGCCATAATACAAGTCTTTGTTCCAAATTTCAGACAAATCGGATGAAAATTGAGGCTTCTAAGGGCTCAAGAAGTCAAATTCAGTAATCGGTTTATATGGGCCTATATCTAAATCTCAACCGATATGGCCCATTTGCAATCCCTAACGACATACATCAATAAGAACTATCTGTGCAAGATTTCAAGTGGCTAGCTTTATGAGTTCGATCGCTATCGTAATTTCGACGGACGGACGGACATGTCTAGTTAGACTTAGAATTTCGAGACGATCCAGAATATATATACTTCACGTGGTCGCAGATCAATATTTCGAGGTGTTACAAACAGAATGACTAATTTAGTATACCCCCATCACATGGTGGTGGGTATAATTAATATAGCCTCCCCCTCCCTCCCTGATGGTGAGTATTTTTCATACCCTATACCACTACTGTGGTACAGGGTATTATAACTTAGTGCATTTGTTTGTAACACCCAACAGAAAGAGAGATAGACCCATTGATAAGTATACCGATCGACTCAGAATCACTTTCTGATTCGATTTAGCTATGTCCGTCTGTCTGTCCGTCTATCCATTTTAATTTGTGTACAAACTACAGGTCGCAATTTTCATCCGATCGTCTTCAAATTTGGTATGGGCATGTTTTTCGGCCTAGAGACGAAGTCTATTGAAATTGGAAAAAATCGGTTCAGATTTGGATATAGCTTCCATATATATGTTCGTTCGATTTGCAGTAATACAGCAATAAAAAAGTCATTTGTTGACCGATTCTCTTGAAACTTGGCAGGAAGGATTTTCTTATGACTTTCAATATTACTGGTTAATATCATAGAAATCGGTTCAGATTTGAATATAGCTCCCATATATATGTTCGTCCGATTTGCAGTAATACAGCAATAAAATCGTCATTTGTTGACCGATTCTCTCGAAATTTGACAGGAAAGATTTTGTTATGACTTTTAATATTATTGATGAATTTTATAGAAATCGGTTCAGATTTGAATATAGCTCCCATATATATGTTCGTCCGATTTCCAGTAATACAGCAATAAAATGGTCATTTGTTAATCGATTCTCTCGAAATTTTGCAGGAAGGATTTTCTTATGACTCTCAATATTACTGTCGAATATCATAGAAATCGGTTCAGATTTGAATATAGCTCCCATATATATGTTCGTCCGATTTCCAGTAATACAGCCATAAAATGGTCATTTGTTAACCGATTCTCTCGAAATTTGGCAGGAAGGATTTTCTTATGGCTCTCAATATTACTGGTGAATATCATAGAAATCGGTTAAGATTTGAATATAGCTCCCATAAATATGTTCGTCCGATTTCCAGTAGTACAGCAATAAAATGCTCATTTGTTAACCGATTCTCTTGAAATTCGACAGGAAAGATTGTGTTATGACTCCCAATATTACTGGTGAATTTCATAGAAATCGGTTCAGATTTAGATATAGCTCTCATATACATATATCGCCCGATTTTCACTCCTAGACCCACTGCAAGCGCATTTATTGACCAATCTTCCCAAAATTTTGTACAACGCTTTCCTCGACGAATTCCACAATATCCATAAAGTTTGGTCGAAATCGGTTCAGATTTAGGTTCAGATTTAGGTATAGCTCCCATGTATTTGTTCGTCAGATTTTGGATAATTTGTTGTCATTTGTCAACCGTAGTTTTTGCATTTAGAACATATTTGGTTTGCTCGCAATTTGATGCAGGAATTTTAATAATCTATCTGGATACATCCGCCGAGGTCCATCAAAATTGGTTCAGAATTAGATGTAGCCCCCCTTTTTTTTGTGTTTATAGGGTAGGTGTATCGTACCGCCGACTTTTGCCTATCCTTACTGGTATATCTAGTAAGACCTAGTCCTTGCAATCATATTGTGACTTGTGTTGGCTAGTACCACCACTTTGGTACTGGGTGTTACAACTAAGTGCATTTGTTTGTAACACCCAAAAGGAGAAGAGATGGGGACATTGATAAGTATTGTGATCGATGCAGAAACACTTCCTGATTCGATTTAGCCATGTCCGTCTGTCTGCCTTATTTTCTGCCCGTCTGTTTGTCCGTCTATTTGTCCGTTTGTCTGTCCGTCAATCTGTTTATGTCTGTCTGTTTCTCTATTTATCAGTCTGTCTGACTACCTATTTGGGTTTATTTGTGTGCAAAGTACACATCACTCATTTTGATGTAATTAACTTGAAATTTGGCACAAGGTAACTTTTTTGGCCTCGAGACCTATTCCAGTTGGAAGAAACTACTTCTCATTGACTATTAGAACAAAAAGAGCATTAACCAAAAATGTTACTTAAAACAAAACAAAAATCTTAAGAACATTCATTTCACATAAAGTTACGTACATACGAGTATATGTCCTTATACTCTAACCACTTCCCCTCATATGCATTACACAGCGTAGCCGTGTATGTATGCTTCAGATTTCAATTCTTTTGTTGATCATAACCATGTATGTGTGTGCATACACTAAAGGTGATTCGTTATTTGCCTATGGTCTTTTCTTTCCTGCCTTATACAATCTCTCAGCATTTTTGGTTCTTTTTCATCTTATCCAACCATATATCCGTTCATCTATCCATCCATCAGACTCAAATAGAATTGTTGAATCGTTTCGTTTTTCCTTCCCACATTCCCTTGAAGGCGTTTTTGGAAGAGCATAATACAATTCCAAACATAGTTCACTTTGTACTTCCGGTTTGTCTTTGCTAGAATATCAAGAAGAAGTGGAAGAGGGAAACAGTCTAAAAAATCCTCAAAAAGCGTAAGTTTATGGGCAAAGATGCAATATGAGTGTACAAGAACAAGTAAACTTCAGTATGAATTCTAGTTACAAATACCCAAATTTAACAAGCTATGAACTGTATGCTCGGCAGAGTTAGGCCGGAGAATATGTTAGTATTCATGTAGGCCCTAACCAAACCAAAAAAGTCTGCTAATGCGACACACCATCAAATCTGTGATGATTCGCTTGTGAGACTGATAATATATTTTCTGTAATCAATGAAAATAGTCTGTTTTAACCATGGACATACAGCTCGACACTTTTCCCTTTAGAAAACAAAAACCAATAAGAAAGGAGAGTCGGGCAGTGCCGACTGTATAATACCCTACAACTACACTATAAGTACAATGTGGGAACTATATCCAATACTGAACCAATTTTGATGGAACTCGGCGAGCAAATATGTTCAAACTTCAATTAATACGGTTGACAAATGACAACATTATTGCAAATTAGCCATAATCTAACGAACATATATATGGGAGCTATATCTAATTCTGAACGGATTACGAGCAAACTTCTCAGATTATATAATAGTCGTTAAGGAAAGTGTTGTACGAAATTTTGAGAAGATTGGTCAATAAATGCGCTTGCTGTGACTCTAGAAGTTAAAATCGGGCGATATATATATATAAGAGCTATATCTAAATCTGAACCGATTTCCATGAAATTCACCAGTATTGTCGAGAGTCATAAAAAATCGAAATTTCGAGCGATTCGGTTACCAAAGGACCATTTTATTGCATTCTTACTGAAAATCGGACTAACATATATATGGGAATTATTTTCAAATCTGTCGTCAAATTCAATCGGGTTCATCTCGGCCGAAAAACATGCCTGTAACAAATTTTAAGATGATCGGATGAAAACTGCGACCTGTACTTTGTACACAACTTAACATGGATAGACAGACAGACTGACATAGCTAAATCGATTCAGAAAGTTATACTGAGTCGATCGGTATACTTATCAATGGGTCTATCTCTCTTTCTTCTGGGTGTTACAAACAAATGCACTAAGTTATTATACCCTGTACCACAGTAATGGTGTCGGGTATGTAAAAATGATGTTCTATAGTCTCTTCTTCCTGAACGTCCTTACAGCTTCTGCAGAAGTCGTTGCTTGCAGCCTTCAGGCTGTCAGCATGTTTTCCGATCAGACAGTGACCTTTCCCGATGAACGCAATGGCAGAGACGTCTGTTGAAGCTAACGAAAGACCTCTTTAAGTTTAGATTGGGCCTCATAATTTTGGAGTGCTCATAACCCCCACTTTGTGACCATCCATATGGTTGGGATTTTTATAGCGATGTGGATGGTTCAGCTGTAGAAACTATAAGTTATTTTCCTTCTTCTGATCTTTTGGTATCACAATGAACGAAAGCATCTGATGGCAGAGTGCCATTTAAACTCAACCTAACCTCGGTCATGATTTTCAATTTTCCGAAATTATTCAATTGAAATCAATCACATTGATTTGTTTCCAAAAATTAAATGTATATGTTTTTAAAATTTAATTTAATCCTATTAGATGATTTTGCCTTAACGCATTTTATCAAATGCATATTAAATCAAAATAATTTCCATTTAAATATTTCTTGCCAACAATAATGGCATCATAATTATAATTTAATTGCAACATTTGTATGCAAATGTGAATATTGTCATAAGAAAATTCATTAAAAATGTAAAATTGGCATGCGATGAAACTTCCATCACTTCGAATGGAATTTCCACAATACCTGTGCTACAGGAAACGAATGAAAGGGGGGGGGGGCACTGTGTGGGTTACACATAACTTTAATTAAGTGTTGACAATCTCTAGCGAGGCATCTGAGAAACGTGGCTTGTTTGGTTACCTTTGGCATTGCCAATTATTTTAACTCGAGGCAAAGTTTCCAACACTCTCAATAGTGTAGTCAGGGTATTGTATTATGAAATACTCCTGTATGTATGAGTTTATTGTTGCATAAGTTAAGTATGTATGATGTAGTTACAATATCACTCACTCATTACTAATGACGATTTACACACACACACTCATATACGAGTATACCATGTATATTAATGGCTTATTGCATGGGAAATCACACACTACATTTCTTCCAAGAGGTCTTCTAAAGCAGTAATCCTTTCGGATTTGGCTTTTAAAACGAGCTGGCTTATCATTGAGCTTAAAAGTTAATCTGACAGCACCCATTGGTATGGGAAAGTCCCGCTGCTGTTCTTACTGAAATGCTAGTGCCTAAACTGTCAACCAGGTGACACAGAAGGCTCTGGTGTCATGCCATCTGTGGTCGAGTTTGAAGATGCAAAGAACACATGCATGCTTTGCTGGGTTCAGGGACATCAAGGGGTAACAGGGAATGATCTCATGTAAAGGGAGGGCGTTCCGATGCCGTTCTCATTATAGTGTCTCTGCACGTGTGCAGCAACGAATCAACAATTTATTCACAAAAACATAACTGTTTGGTGCGGTTTGCATGTCGGCGGTGTCATTGGGCCATACTTCTTCGTCGACGATGCCAATCATCACATTACCGTGAAAGGACAAGTGTATCGCACCATTCTCACTGATTATATTTGGCCTGAATTGAAAGATATTGACCCGGCCGACATGTGTTTCGACGGAATTATGCCACAGGCCACACAGCAATCGTTGCAATAGCTGCTTGATGGCAGAACATTTTCGGCGTGACAAACTTAGAACCAGTGAGGTCCTTTCTTTGTGATGGAGAGCACAAGGCAGGATTGCCTGGAGGCAACCGTAGCGCAGAGTTAAGCATGTCCACCTATGACGCGGAACGTCTGGGCTCGAATCCTGGCGATACCATCAGAAAAAAAATTTCAGCAGTGGTTTTCCTCTCCTAATGATGACAACATTTGTGAGTTACAACGCCATGTAAAACCATATTTTACATTATGTTGTGTTCTTTTCTCATAACCCCTTGGATGAGAATGTACTCGGAATTTATTTAATAAATTTATAATAAGGGAAAACCATAAAGTTTACTACATAGAAACAAAATATCACATATAGACATTCAGAGGTATGTGTGTGAACAAAAATCTCATAACAAAAATAATAGAAATTTTAATAATGTAATTTAAATCTATGTTAAAGCTAAATTAAACCAGTAAGGAAAAGCAAAAGTCGGACGGTGCCGACTATATTATACCCTACACCACCTAGTGCATATAGTACTTTTTGTATGTAGAACTTATCTCGAAATTTAGTCAGACTTTAATTTGGATACCAATTGAAATAGAAATTTAGAACCTTGTAAGATTTTCCTACCATAGGACAAAAGATTTGGATTTCCACATCTTTAAAAGGTGATATCGGATAAAAGAGTATATGGGAGTTATATTGAAACCTGTGCCAATTTTAATGACACATACTGGGACGTCAAATAGAGCATCTCACGCCCTAGATTGTAGAGATGTGACCAAAATTGTGGATTTAACTGCCTTAAAATGGATGGATAAAATGGATGAAATATACACATTGAAGCTATATCTAAATTAGGACTGATTTTAATGAAATTTTGCGCACGTATTGGAACGTCAATTTAGACGTCTCATGTAAAATCGGGCGATAATTGTGGATTCTACAGCCTTAAAAGGCCATATCGGATGAAAGATATATATGGTAGCTATATCTAAATCTTAACCGATATTTTCGTCAAATAAAGCACCTCATGCAAATTTTTATAAAGATCGGACCAAAATTGTGGCTTTTACAGCCTTAAAAGCCATATCGGATGAAAGATATATATGGGAGCTATATCTAAATCTGAACCGATTTTTTTCAAAATCAATAGCGTTTGTCCTTGGGCCAAAAAAGTTACATGTGCAAAATTTCGTGACAATCGGACAACAAATACAACCTGCACTTTGATTACAAGAATACATGGACTCACAGACGGACATGGCTACATCGAATCAGAAAGCGATTCTGAGTCGATCGATATACTTAACAATGGGTCTAGATCTTCTTCTTCTTAGCGTTGCAAACAAATGCAAAAATCTATAATATCCTGTACCACAGGGTATAAAAAGTTTATATAATAATTTAAGCTATTCGTATACCCTCGACATATTATAACGGGTAAGGAAAGTCAACAGTTGGGCGATGCCGACTTTCTGATGTTGGGCGCCAGATTATACGCTACTTGCCACAGGTAATTTGTATTGCCAACACCACCACTGTGGTACAGGATATCAAATGTTAGGTTAGGTTGAAAAGAGGGTGCAGATATCAAGTTGTCCAATGAATATATATTTTAGACATACACCTAAGCCACCTAAGCTAAAAAACTAAAAAGTAACCATAAATAAGTAAAAGCGTGCTAAGTTCGGCCGGGTCGAATCTTGGGAATATGGAAGTTATATCTAATTATAGACCAAATTGAACCGTGCTTGTCGCAGTTGTTAAGAGTCATAACAGTACACAATATCCAAAATTTCCGCCAAATCAGACAAAAATCGCGGCTTGTAAGGGCTCAAGAAGTCCAATCGGGAGATCGGTTTATATGGGTGCTATATCATGTTCTTGACCGATTTAGACTGCATTTGGCATAGTTATTGGAAGTCATAACAGAACACTATGTGCAAAATTTCAGCCAAATCGGACAAAAAATGTGGCTTCCATGGGCTCAAGAAGTCAAATCGGGAGATCGGTTTATATGGGAGCTATATCCAATTCTAAACCATATGGCCCATTTCCAATCTCCAACGACCTACATCAATATAAAATATCTGTGCAAAATTTAAAGCGGCTAGCTCTAACTGCTAGCGTTCGACTGCTATTGTGATTTCAAGAGACAGACGGAAGGACATGGCTAGATCGACTCAGGACGTCGAGACGATCAAGAATATGTATATACATTATGGGGTCTTAGACGTTACAAACGGAATGACTAGATGAGTATACCCCCATCCTATGGTGGTGGGTATAAAAAGAAAATCTAAGTTAGGAATTCCGTGCTACTTACAAAAAACTTAATTGTTTTCCATGGCACTCCCCTAAGTTGGTTAATGTCTGGTATTGTGTACCCACCTAAGTGCCGGTGTCTGTTAGACGCGAAAGCCGGGCAATGACAAAGGAAATGCTTCAACGTCTCATCATCTTCTCCGCATGTCCTACACATGCTATCATTTGCCGCACCGATTTTACATAAGTAAGCTCTTAGTCCTATGTGTCCCGTTATGATATCAATAGCTATACTGACCTTCTTCTTACTTCCTTTCAGTAACAGCCTCGTCTTCTCACGATCTGGATCCCCCCATAGAATTTTCGCAATTCTACCGACCGTTTCACTGTTCCACAATGTTGCATGCGCATTCATCCCCCACGCCCTAAACTCGGACTGCGTCGATCCGAAAGGCTTTGGGTTAACCAAGTTTATTGACGGCAGTCCTCCGGTCTTCACCGCCAAATCGTCTACCCTTTTATTCCCCCTTACTTCGTTATGGCCCGGCACGCAAACGATGCGGATTTTGCCATCTCCTTAGAGAAGGCGTTAATCTCCTTCTTACACTCCAAGACGGTAAGTGACTTTACCATCCTGGTTGTTATTGACCTTATGGCAATTTTACCGTCAGTGAAGATGTTCACATTCGATGTCATCTCAATAGCACCATACCACCTCACGCATTCCGTGATTGCCCGGATCTCCGTCTGTAGAACCGTATTGTAGTCAAAATACAAAATACCAATTTTGCCCATGAACATTCCACTAAGGAACAGGGGGCAAACTTCTCGTATATCAATGAGTGCAGTCCGATTTAAGTTTAAGCTCAATGATAAGGGGGCTCCTTTTATAGCCGAGTCCAAAGGGCGTGCCGCAGTGCGACACCTCGTTGGAGAGAAGTTTTACATGGCATAGTACCTCACAAATGTTGCCAGAATTAGGAGGGGAAAACCACCGCCGAACATTTTTTCTGATGGTCTCGCCTTAACTCGAACCCAGGCGTTCAGCGTCATAGGCGGACATGCTAACCTCTGCGCTACGGTGGCCTTACCGTATTGTGGTCAGGCAGTCTAAAACAGATCTCAGTACCTGGGTTTTCAATGTAGACCCCCAGGCCCACTCTGTCCTCTAGCATTGATCCATACGTTTAACATGATCTTCCAGATGACAATACTCGGGTCCCGTCAATTTAAGAGTGTTCCTGTGGCAGCAGTGCCTCGATCTCGACCTCAAGGTTCATATCAGGTATCCGATCTGAAACCTCTTCCATTCCTTCCAGGATTTCTATCGTCGCCTCGATTATGCCGCGATGGTATGAGCAGCTCTCATCCTCAATCCATTCTCCCATCGCCTTAAGTCTCATAGTCGCAGTGGCTGCCTCACACTTAATCTGTATGTCAATGGGTCGGATATCTAGAATTGTCTCCAGTGTCCTAGTGGGCGGGGTTCTCATCGCTCCGCCTATGCCAAGACTACATGTTTTCTGAACCTGTTGTATGATCCTTACGTTGCACTTTTTCTCCGTAGCAGTCCAGCAAAGTATTGGTCTAATCACTCTCCTGTAGAGCTAGTGGAATATTCTCGGATTCAGACCCCATTTCGAGTCTGCCGTCTACATAGTGCCCAACATCTGTGAGACTTCTCAGTGAGCTCCTGAATGTAATACATCCAATTCAGTTTTCTGTCCAAGATCACACCTACGTATATGACCTTATCAGATATCGAAATCTTTTCGTTGAGGAAACATGGTGCGTTAAATTGGCCCATCTTCCTCTTCCACGTGAAAAGGCATATTTCAGTTTTCTCTGGGTTAACAATGAGACCTTTGGGTCTGACCAGTCATATGCCATATGCAAAACCCTTTCGGCCCTTCTGCATAGCTGTTTCGGATTTTTGCCACATAGAAGTATGATAACATCGTCTGTTTAGCAGACGGGCTCAAATCCCTCCTCAGTCAGCATTCGTAATAGGTCATTTATGGTGGTCACCCATTGAAGTGGCGATAAAATGCCCCCCCTGTGGTGTGCCTTTTTCCACTTTCTCCCTTATTATACCCTACACCACTACTGTGGTACAGGGTATTATAACAAAGTGCATTTGTTCGTAACACACAAAAGGAAGAGAGAAAGACCCGTTGATAAGTATACCATGTTAATTTGTGTACAAAGTACAGGTGACAGTTTTCATCCGATCGTCTTAAAATTTTGTACAAGCATGTTTTTTGGTCTAGAGACAAAGCTTATTGAAGTTGGAAAAAATCGGTTCAGATTTGGATATAGCTCCCATATATATGTTCGTCCAGTTTGCAGTAATACAGCAATAAAATGGTCATTTGATAACCGATACTCTCGAAATTCGGCAGGAAGGATTTTCTTATGATTCTCGATTTTGCTGGTTGATTTCATAGAAATCGGTTCAGATTTGGATATAGCTCCCATATATATATTCGATATAATATTGCAATAAAATGGTCTTTTGGTAACCGATTCTCTCGAAATTTGGCAGGAAGGATTTTCTCTTGACTCTCAACATTACAGGTGAATTTCATGGAAATCGGTTCAAATTTAGATATAACTCTCATATATATATATCGCCCGATTTTAACTTCTAGAGTCACAACAAGCACATTTATTGACCCATCTTGCCAAAATTTTGCAGAACGCTTTCCTCGACGACTGCCATAGTATCTGAGAAGTTTGCTCGAAATCGGGTCAGATTTAGGTATAGCTTCCATATATATGTTCGTCCGATTTTGAGAAATATTGCAAGAAAGTGCTCATTTTAAAACGATTCTCTCGAAATTTTGCAGGAAGGATTTTCTTATGACTCTCGATATTACTGATGAATTTCATAGAAATCGGCTCAGATTTAGATATAGCTGTCATATATGTATATCGCTAGATTTTCCCCTCAAAAGCCACTGCAAGCGCATTGTTTGACCAATCTTGCCAAAATTTTGTACAAAGCTTTCTTCTACGACTACCACATTATGTGAGAAGTTTGCTCGTAATCGGTTCAGAATTAAATATAGCTTCCATATATATGTTCGTCAGATTTTAGGCAATTTGCAATAATGTTGTCATTTGTCAACCGTAATAATTGAAGTTTGAACATATTTGCTCGAAATATGATACGGAGTTAAATTTTTTTGCCTGTTAGGGCGAAGGTTATAAAATTTCCCAATTTATTGTTGGTTTCTCTTTCAAGACGAGCTTGTTCAAAAACCCGTTTTCAGATGGACCGCCGAGGTCCATCAAAATTGGTTCAGAATTGCGTATAGCTTCCACTTTGAAGTGTGTAGGGTATTATACAGTCGGCAGCGCCCAACTTTTGTCTTTCCTTACTGGTTTACACATAACAAAGTTTTTAATAATATCATGAAAAGTTTCATTTCCATTTAAATGAATGAAATGTGAAAGTGGCACTGTTACATAGAATTATGCCAAATTTAAAAAAAAACTGTAACTAATATAAGAATTTAATAAGAACTTAATTTTATCTTATTGTCTGAAATGAGCAACATTTTGTTTAGAAACTTAAAAACTGACAAAATTTTCCAACAAAATGAACAAACAGTTGAACTCTAATAATGTCACCTAACAACAAACGTCAATTGCATAACCACTGCAAATAATTCTTACTTCAGAAGGTGCCGTATATTGAAATGGACCCAGAATTATTTCGCAGAAATCTTGAACGACAACGTACTTCTCTAATTTCTCTTATCATTTATTTAGTGCTGACCTATATTTTTAGAATTTGTTCTTCTTTATTCAGCCACCACTTTGTATTATTGTACAAAAACTTTGTTAGATTTTCACGAATTTCCATTGTTAACTTTACACCAACTTGGAAAAATGTGAAAAATCTCCCTGGCAATCAACCCCAACTCAAATTCAAATACCAATAACAATTATTAAACTCAATATTGTTTTTTGGTGGTTTTCAATAAAATCAAATCGAAATTCCATTGATGCTACCATTAAAATAACAAAAGGATGCCCAAAGTTTAAAGCTGCATCTACAAAATGCAATCAAAAACCGCAAAAAATAATATTTTTACAATTTTTGAAATGTTTGTTCGATTTTTTTATACCACATTCAATTTGCATTCCTGCATTGTTCTCTCTAACCAAAAATTTGGCATAATTGTTGTTCAACAAAACTTCATGGAATAGGGTGGTGATGCTATTTCAATGGGGTCAACATGTGTTGGGAAAAACAATGCCGCGGCCATCTCGGGTGCCGCATTGATCGAAGCGAATTAAGTGGTAAAATATGAATGTAACCAAATACTGGAATTTGTATGATGCCGCAGGTTCAGTAGGGTTAGTGGCATGCAAACAGTGAACTCTTAAGAGGACATTTTTCTAAAGCAAATCGAAGCAAATCTAAGTAGCAAACCCAAGTGTATATCTAAAATTCAACAAGCAAAAGTGGGACTTAGATGATCTACACTCTACCCTATAAGGTCAAATTGGGCTAAATTTAAATCCGAACCACTATTGATGGACAACGGCAGATATGTTCAGTTGGGTAATAAAGTAATCCGTATCAAATTGTAGAGAAATCGTTGCAAAATTGTAGTATCAAATTCGTTTTCTAATCTCAAATACCTTTCATTTGAGCCACATATAGGCATGGTAGAAAAATTGTTTCCCTTTGGGGGTGTTTTGGGAAAGGGATGATGCCCTAAATACATGGTCCTACATTTGGATATCAAATTCGTATTCTACTCCCAAATACCTTTATTTGAGCCCCATATTGCAATGGTCGCAAAAAAATTGCTGTTTGTGGGGTATTTTGGAAAGGGGTAGACCCCCAGAAAATTGGTCCTGAAAATGGTTATCAATTCTTGCTCTACCCCCCAATACCTTTCATTTAAGCCCCACATTGTCATGGTCAGTAAATATGCCCGATTTAGGGGTGTTTTTGGGAGTGGGGTTGTACCCCCAAATTCTCAGCCCTGAAAATATATCAGCAACGTGAGCTATTCTGATATATCTATATACCATTTTTTTGAATCCCATTACCCTCAAAATTCGATATCAAATTCGTTTTCTAGTCTCATTTAAACTCCTTATTGCAAAAGTCAGTAAATATGTCCGGTTTGGGGTATTGGCCCTAAAAACTATGAATATTTAGTTCCACTCTCTTTAAGAACCAAATTGTCTTGGTGAGCAAATACGTCCTATTTGGGGGTTGTTATGGTGGTGGGACGTCCGCTAGACAGTTGGCTCCTAATGTTGATATCAGATACGTGGTCTACTCCCACATACCTTTAATTTGAGCCCCATATTTCCATAGTCGGCAAACATGACCAGGTTGGGGGTGTTTTGGGGGATGGACGCCCACTCAGTGATTTGGCCTTGGAAATATATATCGGATTCGTGTGTCACTTTAAAACCCCTCTTATTTGAGCCTCATATTGCCTCATATAGTCAGAAAATACTTCCTATTTGGGTGGTGTTGTGGGGGTGGGGTGGCTCCATAGGCACTTTTCCCGAATATTGATATCAAATTCGTGCTTTACTCCCAAAGACCTTTCATTTGAGTCCCATATTGCTATAGTCGTAAATTTGTCCCGTTTGGGTAATGTTTTTAATGAGAGAGGCGGCCCCCCAAACACTTGGTCCCATATTTTGATATCAGATTCGTATTCTACATTCAAATACCTTTTATTTAAGCCCCATATTCCCATAGTCAGTAAATATGTCCTGTTTGGGGGGTGTTTTGGGAAAGGGGTGGACCCCCAGAAACGTGGTCCCACATTTGGATATCAGATTCGTATTTTACTCGCAAATACCTTTCATTTGAGTCCCATATTGCCATGGTCGGTAAATATGTCCGATTTAGGGGTGTTTTGGGGCTGGGGGTGGTCCCCCTAGCTCTTGGTCCGACAATTGGATATAAGATACGTTTTCTTATCCTAAATACCTTTCATTTGAGTCCCATATTGTCGTGATTGGTCTAATTATATGTTTGGTAGGTTTTAGTGAGGGGCAGCCACCCTAGATACTCCATCCGAAATTTGGATACCATATTTTTATATTTAGGGTACTATATGAGAACACACAAAATTTCGCTTAAATCGCACCACCCATCTCCGAGATCTTGCGTTTCTGAAAACTTGGGTAAGGGGCAGAGTCTGCCCCCGTATCGTCGTATCAGTGCCAAATTAAAGAAAGATGTCAAAGGGCTTAAGACAACTCACTGTCCCAAATTTCAGCCAAATCGGATAATAAATGTGGCTTTTATTGGCCTAAAACCCTAAATCGGCGGATCGGTTTATATGGCAGCTACAATATATCCAAATCTGGACCGGTCGGTGCCAAACTAACGAATAATGTCGAGGGGCCTCACAAAACTCACTGTCCCAAAATTCAGCTAAATCGGATAATATATGTGGCTTTTATGGGCCTAAGACCCTAAATCGGCGGATCGGTCTATATATAGCAGCTATATCCAAATCTAGACGGATCGGTGCCAAATTGACGAAGGATGTCGAGGGGCCCAACAGAACTCACTGTCCCGAATATCAGCCAAATCGGATAATAAATGCGGCTTTTATACACCTAAGACCCTAAATCGGCGGATAGGTCTATATGGGGGCTATATCAAGATATAGTCCGATATAGCCCATCTTCGAACTTAACCTGCTTATGGACAAAACAAGAATCTGTTTCAGCTCAATATCTCTATTTTTAAAGACTGAAGCATGATTTCGACAGACAGACGAACGGACATGTCTAGATCGTCTTAGATTTTTACGCTGATATATATATACTTTATAGGGTCGGAAATGAATATTTCGATATGTTGCAAACGGAATGACAAAATGAATATACCCCCATCCTTCAGTGGTGGATACAAAAAGACCAAGATCTGCGGGTCTGCATCTGGAATGTCCGAACTATTTTTAGAGAAGGTCCAGTATAGGCACTGATTTCTCCAAGATAATGCCCCAACGGACACAGGCCGAGCTCTAGTCAGCTGTTGCGAGAATTAGGGGCTTACTCTTGTGGTAGGGGGCGACGCTAGAGCGCACCGTAGTCTCTGGGGAAGCACGGATACCAACAATAAGAGTGATAAACTTTTTGTTTACATTTTATCCACGGGTTGGGTTGTATGCAATAGGCCCAATACCCCTACTTTCTACAACCGGATCAGGGAACAGATTAAATATAAAACGCTTGTGACAAACAGTGAGTCGGTGAAAGTCTTGGGCTGGAAAGTCTCCACCCAATGCTCCTTTTCGGATCACTACAGTATATGTTTTCAGGGCGAGCACGAGATGGGGAGGAAGATACCATACAGTAAACCGAGAAACACCAACTAGGAGAAGTTCAGGGAACAGATGCAGAAGCTGAGCCCACCTAGCGAGGACGCAAGTGATCTGGTGGGTCCTGCCACGAGATGACTGATCGAGGCCTTTTAAAAGGCATGTCCCGAAAGAGTATCATTGCCTAAAACCAGCCAGTCATCGTGGTCATCGGAACTGAGGGTACTCAGGGGGGAGAGCAGGAGGCTTTCAAATAAAGCCAAGAGAAAGAACACGGATGAGAGCTAGGACGAATATCGTGAGGCCCTTAGCAGGTTCGAAAAGAGACGAGGAGGGCAAAGAGGAGTTCTTGAGCGATATTGTGGAGAATTGGAAAAAAATTATGAGGCATCTAGATTGCGCAAGTGTTCTCGAAGGATCCTAGCATGCTAGATGCAAGATGTCGTTGATCAGGATATCATAACACCTACATATGAGGCCTTGGCGCATGACCTCATCAGGGACATCGTTAACAAAGAGAAGATAGTAAGGGCCGATTTAAATGGCCGCATAGCATGGATTCTTTGCGGCCATTTAAATTGGCCGGACCTGACGGTTTTATCACGCACTGTTCCAGGAGTCCCTTGGAGTCAACCTGCCCTGGCAAGAATGGATTTTCGGGAGAACATCGCATGGTCCGATATCCAAGGGCATGAAGGGAGGTCAGGGTGGAAGTTTTCCCCAAGGCGACAAAAATAAACCTCAACATGTCAAAGGATTAAAGCCCGTTTTTACTCAAAACTCTGGAAAGACTGATAGACCCAAAGATAATAAACGGACTGACGCCGGAGAACTTCAGTGGGGCCCAACATGCATACCACGTGGGTAGGTCAGTGGAGTGGTACACCACTTCCTTCATAAAGTGGTATGACAGGTCAAGACGTCCTTCCGGCAGAGGGAGTACACTACAGATATTATTGGATACTTAGGGGGTCTTCGGTAGGATTAATAGTCGCCGCACGGCGAAAAATAATCTTCGTAAAATGTATGGACCAGTCTGCATCGACGGATAATGTCGGCGTCGCATGAACCATGGGTTATATAACGCTTTCAGGAAAATATCAAAATTGAGTACTTTCCACTTTCTTTTATTTCAGACTATCTCCCCATAACGATCGACCACCCGACTTCGTTAACGCTTAGCACCGGACTATCAATCAGAAAAAGGCCGATTGGTTCGACTTCATAGAGTACACTAATCGCCGCTTCAGTGAGCTGGCACACCCCTCAAATGGGCTAGTTACTAAGAGGAAATTGTGAGTCGTCATTAACACAGCAGCCGCTCGCTTTATACCAGCCGGTCAAATACCCAGAGTGCGATCCAATTTCCCGACCCAGGCAGTGGTAATCGTAGACGAGCGTGATATGAAACTTTACCCGGACCCCACCAAACTCAGATTCAGCGAGTTGAATCTGGGTTTGGTATCCGTATCCGTGTTCCGTATCCGTGTTCTCTCTGACCTCTATCTATCCTTCAATCCACCCCCTTCAGACGGCATAGAGATCGTATCATGTGCGGACTATTGTACGGTCATGGCATCAGTTCCCCACCTATTGTTGACATCTGCGATAGATTAAACATCTACCTCGACGAACTTGCCGCTTATTTCGCTGCAGGAGATCTTCAGCCTATTGTTCACTATATTCACGCATCAGGTGCTTAAGGAACTAAATGTGATTGTCGATGGAGTAACAATTCCCAACATTAAGTGTCACAAAATACTTGGTGTCACATTTGAAAACTTATTCTCGTTACATTTGCGGTAAGGTCAGATATACATACAAGGGCCTCAAGTCACTTGCCAGCAGCACTTGGGGTACTGACAAAGAAACCTTGTTGACCGCGTACAAAGAAATTGGCCGATCAGTGCTAAGTTATGCAGCGCCAGTGTGATCTTGTCAGTGGAATGATATTCAGATCTGTCAAAATGCCTCTATCCGAATTGCGACAGCTGTCTCTTCAGTTGACGTGGACCACCATTTTCATGAGACAAAGATCCTACCCGTGCAAGGTCATAATTACATGCTGTCTAAGCAAAACCTTCTGGGCTGTTATCGCGGGGATAGGTATTCACTGCCCAGAACCCTCAAGATGGATCTTCATGATCTAGAGCGAGAGGTTCAGCGCTACAAAAAAGAACCTCCAGATCAAGCGAGTCTAGACAACATTCATCCAAAGTTGAAAGTGCAATATATGCTCATTATGATAGCAAACCACACCGTCCTCGTTTTTTTATGCACACCACGGAGAATGGGGGTATATTCATATTGTCATTGCGTTTGCAACACATCGAAATATTAATTTCCGACCCTATAAAGTATATATATTCTTGATCAGCGTAAAAATCTAAGACGATCTAGCCATGTCCGTCCATCTGATGAAATCACGCTTCAGTCTTTAAAAATAGAGATATTGAGCTGAAACTTTGCACAGATTATTTTTTGTCCATAAGCAGATTAAGTTCGAAGATGGGCTATATCGGACTATATCTTGATATAGCCCCCATATAGACCGATCCGCCGATTTAGGATCTTAGGCCCATAAAAGCCACATTTATTATCCGATTTTGAAGAAATTTTTGACAATGAATTGTGTCAAGCCCTTCGGCATCCTTCCTCAATTTGGCGCAGATCGGTCCAGATTTGGATATAGCTGCCATACAAACCGATCATCCGATTTAGGGTCTTAGGCCCATAAAAACCACATTTATTATCAAATTTTGCTGAAATTTGGGACACTGAGTTTTCTTAAGCCCTTCCACATTCTTCAGATTTGAATATATCTGCCATATAGACCGATCTCTCGATTTAAGGTTTTGGGCCCATAAAAGGCGCATTTATTGTCTGATGTCGCCGAAATTTGGGATAGTGAGCTAAGTTAAGCCCTTTGACATACTTCTGCAATATGGCACAGATCGGTCCAGATTTGGATATAGCTGCCATATAGACCGATCCTCCGACTTAGGGTCTTTGGCCCATAAAAGCCACATTTATTATCCGATTTTGCTGAAATTTGGGACAGTGAGTTGTCTTAGGCCCTGCCACATCTTCCTTTAATTTGGCCCTGATCAGTTCAGATTTGAATATAGCTGCCATATAGAACGATCTCTAAATTTAAGGTTTTGGGCCCATTAAAGACGCATTTATTGTCCGATGTCGCTGAAATTTGAGACAGTGAGTTGTGTTAGGCCCCTCGACATACTTCTGCAATATTGCACAGATCGGTCCAGATTTGGATATAGCTGTCATATAGACCGATCTCACGATTTGAGGTCTTTTTTGTCCGATTTTGCCAAAATTTAGGACAGTGAGTTGTGTTAGGCCCTTCGACATCATTCTTCAATTTGGCTCAGATGGGTCCAGATTTGGATATAGCTGCCATATAGACCCATTTCTCGATTTAAGGTTTTGAGCCCATAAAAGGCGCATTTATTGTACGATGTCGTCGAAATTTGGGACAGTGAGATGTGTTAGGACCTTCGACATCATTCTTCAATTTGGCTCAGATTGGTCCAGATTTGAATATAGCTGCCATATAGACCGATATCTAGATTTAAGGTTTTCGGACCATAAAAGGCGTAATTATTGTACGATTTCGCCGAAATTTGAGGCAGTGAGTTGCGTTAGGCTCTTCGACGTCCTTCGTCAATTTGGTATAGATCGGTCAAGATCGGTCCAGATTTAAATATAGCTCCCATATATCTCCCTCCCGATCTCTCGGTTTTAGCTTTTGGGGCCATAAAGGCGCATTTATTGTCCGATTTCGCCGTTATTTGGGACAGTTCGTTGTGTTAAGCTTTTCGACATCCGTGTCGCATATGGTTCAGATCGGTTTATTTTTAGTTATAGCATCTAAAAAGTCCAATATTTTGTTACACACAATTGAACAATGACTTGTACCGATTAGTATTTGGTCCAAATCGGAACATATTTCAATATAACTGCTATGGGACATTAGGTATGCAATTTACACCGGATTTTGATGGAAGGTGGTTTACATTTATACCCGAGGTGGTGGGTATCCAAAGTTCGACCCGGCCGAACTTAACGCCTCTTTACTTGTTTGTACTACTCAGATCAAATTTTTTTCGCCCTTTGGATCACTGTGCGATGCTAGCATAGTTGAACGTATCACATACATCTACTGCGTTTGCTAGGTCATCTGGTCATGCTACCTTAAAAGGTAAACTTTGTGATACACGCAGAAGAGAAAAAACCAAAATTTCAATTGGAAAAACAGTATTCGAAAGTAGATGTCGGAAATTGGAAAGAAAACGCAAAAGACTGAGGCATTTGGAAATTCCGAGTCGCACTCAGAAAGGAACAAATTTTCTGCCATAGGCAATTAAAGTAAGTAAGTAAAGTCTTAGATGGACTCACAATGGCTAAGGCTTTCCTTTTTCTTTTGTTTTAAAAATAAATACAAAATTATTCAAGATATTTTCATTTTCAATTTTTTTCTAAAGAACAAAGTTAATTGAATTAAAACAAGTGGCTGGTACTGTACCAAGACTTTCCCCAAAACTTGGACAATTTGACCAGTCTGACCACCAATGTTATTATTTTCATTGTTATCATTGAGGGAAAGAGAGCAGAAAAAGGACCCATTGTCCACAATAGCTGCGGGCATATTTAAATTAGAAATAAATTTATTTTTTTTTTGTTTTCTGCAAGGCTTAACATGATATGAAATAAGTAAAAACGGCCAAAACAAAAAGAGAATTGATACCGAAATAAAAAAAAAAATCGAAAAGAAGACCATTCGGCCACTCAGCATAAATTGAAGCTCAATGTTTGTATTTATTTTAGAATATCACTGTCGTCCCTGCCCCATCGTCCAGAGCCACTCTACCAGGGGCGACAAAAATGTGAAATATTTCATGGCAATGAAATGAACAAAACTCTCAGCCCAACAATTGTGGAGTGATTCAATTCAAAGCAAAAACCAAAAACAGCAAAATACTTGCAGCATTAAAAAGAGCAAAACAAATTGAATTTTTATCAAGTGCAAATCTCCAGCACATAAAATTCGTTTTGTTTTCTTTTGGTATTTATTTCATTAGTTTTATAGTTTGTTTAATAAATTTAAACAATCACCATGTTTGCCCAACGTGATTTTAATAGGTATTTCAAAACTGTCTTTATTAAAATAAAACTATTGCTAAGAAATATTAACTAAATGATCGCGGTTAAAAGAGTTTACGGCACAATCCACCATAGACCATTTACATGCTCAGGGTTTACGAAATTCAAAGCAAAGGTTAAGGTACAGTCCTATGTCCTTTATATGAACACAAATCCACCGAAAATTAAGGCTTCTCAATATTTTATGGTAGACTTCTGAATATCTTATATTTAACCAGTAAGGAAGGGCAAAAGTCGGGCGGTGCCGACTATATAATACCCTACACCTACCCTATAAGTACAATGTGGGACCTATATCCAATTCCGAACCAATTTTGATGGACCTCGGTGAGCAAATATGTTCAAACTGCAAAAACTACGGTTGACAATTGACAACATTATGGCAAATAAACCAAAATATGACGAACGTATATATGGGACCTATATCTAATTCTGAACCGATTCCGAGCAAACTTCTCAGACAATGTGGTAGTCGTCGAGGAAAGCGTTGTGCAAAATTTTGGCAAGATTGGTCAATAAATGAGCTTGCAGTGGCTCTTGAAGTGAAATCGGGCGATATATATATATGAGAGCTATATCTAAATCTGAACCGATTTCCATGAAATTCACCAGTAATATTGAGAGTCAAAAGAAAATCCCTCCTGCCAAATTTCGAGAAAATCGGTTAACAAAAGACCATTTTATTGCAATATTACTGTAAATCGGACGAACATATATATGGGAGCTATATCTATATCTGAACCGATTCCGAGCAAACTTCTCAGACAATGTGGTAGTCGTCGAGGAAAGCGTTTTGCAAAATTTTGGGAAGATGGGTCAATAAATGCGCTTACTGTGACTCTAGAAGTTAAAATCGGGCGATATATATACATGAGAGCTATATCTAAATCTGAACCGATTTCCATGAAATTCACCAGTAATATTGAGAGTCGAGAGAAAATCCCTCCTGCCAAATTTCGACAGAATCAGATAACAGATGATTACTTTTTTGCTATATTTCTCAAAATCAGACGAACATATATATAAGAGCTATACCTAAATCTGAACCGATTTCGAGCAAACTCCCGAGATGCTGTGACAGGTGTCGAGGAAAGCGTTTTGCAAAATTTTGGCAATAAATGCGCTTACTGTGACTCTAGAAGTTAAAATCGGGCGATATATATATTTATATATATATAAATATGAAAGCTATATCTAAATATGAACCGATTTCCATGAAATTCACCAGTAATATTGAGAGTCAAGAGAAAATCCCTCCTGCCAAATTTCGAGAACATCGGGTAACAAAAGACCATTTTATTGCAATATTACAGTAAATTGGACGAACATATATATGGGAGCTATATCTAAATCTGAACCGATTTTAACCAAACTCTATGTATATTGTGGTAGTCATCGAAGAAAGCGTTGTGCAATATTTTAGCAATATTGGTCTATAAATGTGCTTGCAGTGGTTCTAGGAGTGAAAATATATATAAATCTGAACTGGTTTACATGAAATTCCCCAGCAATGTCGACACTCGTAAAAAAATCCTTCCTGCCCAATTTCGTGAGAATCGGTTAAAAAATGACCATTTTATTGCATTATTACTGGAAATCGGACGAACATATATATGGGAGCTATATCCAGATCTGAACCGATTTTTTCCAATTTCAATGGGCTTCTACTCTAGGCCAAAAAACATGCCTGTACCAAATTTTAGGACGATCGGAAGAAAACTGCGACCTATACGTTGTACACAAATTAACATGGACAGACGGACAGACAGACGGACAGACTGACGGATAGACAGATAGGCGGACAGACAGACGGACAGACAGACGGACAGACAGACGTACAGTCAGACGGACAGACAGACGGACGGACGGACAGACAGACGGACATTGCTGAATCGAATCAGAAAGTGATTCTGGGTCGATTGGTATACTTATCAATGGGTCTATATCTCCTCCTTTTGAGTGTTACAAACTAATTCACCCTGTACCACAGTAGTGGTGTAGGGTATAAAAATCAATTTGTGTTTGTTTGTAGGTTTGTTTGTTTGTTTGTGTGTTCCTTATAGACTCAGAAGCAGCTGAACCGATTTTATTGAAATTTTCACAGATGGTGCATAATGATCCCGTGCTGAAAATAGGGTACTACATTTTTGATATCTGAAGGGGGAGCAGACCCTCCCCTTTATCATAATTTTCAGAAACGCCAGATCTCGGAGATGGTTGGTAAGCGAAATTTTGTGTGCTCTCTGATAGTAACCTACAAACAAAAATTTAGTATCCAAATTTCCGATGGGTACCTAGGGTGGGCGCCCCACCCCAAAACCTATCAAATATATATTTACACCAATTACGACAATATGGGACTCAAATGAAAGATCTTTAAGATTAGAAATCTTATCTGATTTCCAATTGTCGGACCAACCCCCTAAACTGGACATATTTACCGACCATGGCAATATGGAACTCAAATGAAAGGTATTTGGAGGTAAAGCACGAATCTGACATCAATGTTCGGGAAAAGTGTCTAAAATACGAATCTGATATCCGAATTTGGGACAAAGTTTCTGGGGGTCCACCCCAACCCCCAAAACACCCCCCAAACAGGACTTATTTACTGACCATGGCAATATGGGGCTTAAATATAAGGTATTTGAGTGTGGAACACGAATCTGATATCCAGATGTGGGACCAAGTGTTTGAGGGGTCGCGCATCCCCGAGAACATCCCCCAAAGAGGACAAATTTACGACCATAGCAATATGGGGCTCAAATGAAAGGTCTTTGGAGGTAAAGCACAAATCTGATATCAATGTTCGGGAAAAGTGTCTATGGGGCCATCCCATCCCCATAACATCACACAAATAGGAAGTATTTGCAGACCATTGCAATATGTGGCTCAAATAAGAGGTATTTCAGAGTAGAACACGAATCTGATATATATTTTCGAAGCCAAATCACTGAGTGGCCGCCCCATCCCCTAAAACACCCCCCAAACGGGTCGTGTTTACCGCCTATGGAAAAATAGAGCTCAAATGAAGGGTATTTGGGAGTAGATCATGAATCTGACATCAACATTCGGGACCAACTGTCTAGAGGACGTCCCACCACCATAACAACCCCCAAGTGGGACGTATTTGCTCACCAAGACAATTTAGGTCTTCAAGACTGTGGAGCTCGATATTCATAGTTTTTAGGGCCCATACCCAAATCGGGCATATTAGCCAGCTTTTTCAATAAGGTGAATGGTGTTTGAGATTAGAAAACGAATTTGATATCCAATTTTGAGGCCAATGGCAATACGGGGTTTAAATATATGAGAAAAGAGCACGTTGCTCATATATTTTCAGAGCTTAGTGATTGGGGGACCAGCCCACTCCCCAAAACACCCCTAAATCGGACATATTTACCGATCATGTCAATGTGGGGCTTAAATGAAAGGTATTGGGGGGCAGAGCAAGAATTGATACCCACTTTCGGGACCAATTTTCTGGGGGTCTACCCTTTTCCCAAAATACCCCACAAACAGCTTTTTTTCTGACTATCGCAATATGGGGCACAGATAAAGGTATTTGGGAGTAGAAAACGAATTTGATATCCAAATGTAGTACCATGTATTTAGGGCATCACACCTTCCCTAAAACACCCCACAAAGGGAACAAATTTTTCGACCATGCCAATATATGGCTCAAATGAAAGATATTTGAGATTAGAAAACGAATTTGATATCCAATGTTGGGGCCATATGTTTGGGGGGACGCCTCGTCATGTAAACTCCCCTTAAACCAACGGAAATATGGGGTTTAAATAAATGGCATTTGAAAGAAGAGCACGATGCTGATATTTTTTCAGGGCCAAGTGTCTGGGGGACCTCGTCACCCCCGAAAACACTCCTAAATCAGACATCATGAGAATATCGGGCTGAAATAAAGTATTTTAAGAATGGAGTACACCTAACATCCAAACCTAAATCCTTGACCAATAAAGAACATATGGGATTCAGATAACGGCACTTATATTGTTAAACTGTTAGTCAAGCGATATACTATTTTCGTAGCATGGTATTTCACTAAAAATTGTTTAATTGTCGAAAATAAATAGTCAAATGAAAATTTTGTTCCACAGAAAGTAAAAGAAGGCGCAGCGGAGCCGGCCCGGGACAGCTAGTAGCTTGTACGGATAAGAAAGTACAATTTGTAACCCATCCTATTAACCAACGCGAGCCTCTCAATGAACCTGAGAGCGATGCGTCTTCTATTATTTCAATCTCTCAAAGATAGTGAAGGGAAGGCCGATGGCCTAGGCTAATTATAGGCATGCGAAGATAGAATTGGTTTTGTTCTTAAGACTCGAACCAGGTGTCTTCGTCAAAAGCCCCAGCTGACCTGTCGGCTAGTGGAGCCTGGAGTAGGCGCTCCACCAGTCGGGGTTTTGGTAGCAGACAACATTCTACGGCCTGACACCACCATCGAAGCTGTTGGGTCTTTAGAGTCCCTTCTAAATCTACTCCCGGGCTCTAGATCATCAACCGCTAATCTTAGCTATCCTTGAGTGAAATGAAATTTTGACAAAATTTACCATAAAAGAAAAATTTAACAACATTTCCCTAGAAATGAAATTTTGACAAGCCTTCCCCTGTTTCACAAGTCTTAAAATTGATAACAAACGAAACAAGTAAAAGCGTGCTAAGTTCGGCCGGGCCGAATCTTATATACCCTCCACCATGGATCGCATTTGTCGAGTTCTTTTCCCGGCATCTCTTCTAACGCAAAAAAGGACATAAGAAAAGATTTGCTCTGCTATTAGAACGATATCAAGATATGGTCCGGTTTGGACCACAATTAAATTATATGTTGGTGACCTGTGTGAAATGTCAGCCAATTCGAATAATAATTGCGCCCTTTGGAGGCTCAAGAAGTAAAATAGAGAGATCGATTTATATGGGAGCTGCATCAGGCTATGGACCGATTCAGACCATAATAAACACGTATGTTGATGATCATGAAAGGATCCGTCGTACAAAATTTCAGGCAAATCGGAAAATAATTGCGACCTCTAGAGGCTCAAAAAGTCAAGATCTCAGATCGGTTTATATGGCAGATATATCGGGTTATGAACCGATTTGAACTTTATTTGACACAGTTATTGAAAGTAAGAATAAAATACGTCATGCAAAATTTCAGCCAAATCGGATAGGAATTGCGCCCTCTAGAAGCTCAAGTCCCCAGATCTGTTTATATGACAGATATATCAGGTTATGAACCGATTTGAACCATACTTGGCCCAGTTGTTGGATATCATGTCATATTCATTCCAATCGGATAAGTATTGCGCACTCTAGGGGCTCAAGACCATAGATCGGGTTATATGGCAGCTATATCAGGTTATGGACCGATTTGAACCATACATAGTACAGTTGTTGGAAGTGATATCAAAACACGATGTGCAAAATTTCAGCCAAATCGGACTAGATTTGAGCCCTCTAGAGGCTCAAGAAGTCAAGACCCAAGATCGGTTTATATGGCAGCTATATCAAAGCATGGTCCGATATGGCCCATTTACAATACCAACCGACCTACACTAATAAAAAGTATTTGTGCAAAATTTCAAGCAGCTAGCTTTACTCCTTCGGAAGTTAGTGTGCTTTCGACAGACAGACGGACGGACGGACGGACAGACGGACGGACATGGCTAGTTCGACTTAAAATGTCACGACGCTCAAGAATATATATACTTTATGGGGTCTTAGACGCATATTTCGAGGTGTAACAAACAGAATGACGAAATTAGTATACCCCCCATCCTATGGTGGAGGGTATAAAAACCAACAACAACCCCCATATATAAATAAAATATTGTAATTAATAATTATTATGGGGCAACAATTCATTAAGTTTGTTTTATTGTACATTAAACGTTTCCCCTAGGATGGTGGTGGTGTGTGGCTGTGGGCAGCACGTTTTCGTTCATGCTGACAACCCAACTCCCGAATGACCTTAGAGTCTGAACTACATTTCAGAGATGAATGGAATAGCGTTGTTGTTGTTTTCTGTTTTTTTTTTGTTGTTTCCATGAATGGAGATGAATGACTGGTCGGCCAAGCTGAGTTGAGCGGTTAAATGATAAGACCCACAGACGAATGGGCATCCAACAAGAGTAATAAATAATTTATAATGAAAAGTGAAATAAGTTTTTAGCAAAAGCGATTGTTTTATTTAGACTGGAAGCATGAGTATATTAAATTAATCATGGGATATGTTTATTGTGAGAAGCAGCAAGGCAAGCTGAAGGTAATAACAGATAATTTTAAGGAAAATATTTTTTTTTTTTTTAATTTGATTAAAATAAAATGGCAAAGGCAATGGAATGACCTGTAAATGAGGACATCTACCGCCATAGAGTAGGGGAATGTCAGTTTCGGCTACATTGGCTGTTATTGAGAAATTTTGTGATAAGCCTTTAGGGCAAAAGCTTGCATACATCATAAATCATTCTTTTACTCATTCATTCATTCATCGAAAGATATTTTTTAATGAATTGCTGAGATTAATCGGAAAATCAATTAAAGCGAAACGTAGTGATTTAGTTAGTAAAGCAGGCTTGGCTGAAGAGAACACATCCAAAGTGTAACAATTGATTTTTTTTTCAATAATGAAAACTGAGAAAATTGGTATTGTGGGCAGGTAGGCAGAAGTGGTGCAAGTAGTGTCCTTCTTCTCATTACATCTTTATTTTACAATTTCCACCCCGTCATAATTTCAGCGGCCTTATTGGCCGAGCGTGGTCCATGTTATTTGCCTCGGTTGGCTATAAGGTCATGCTATATGACATTCTTCCCGAACAGTTAACATCGGCTCTGGAGTACGTTGACCTTGAACTGCATCGTCTTGAGCAGCAAGGCTTACTACGGGGTCATCTCAGTGCTGAACAGCAATTTCAATGTATAAAAACAACCACGGACATGCAGGAGATGACAATGGGAGCCCTCTTCATACAGGAATGCATACCAGAACGCATTGAATGGAAGAAGTCATTGTACCAGCAACTGGATGACATACTCGAGGAACAAACGATTGTTTCCAGCTCAACAAGCACTTTTATGCCCTCACTGTTCAGCCATGGTCTCAAGCATAGACACAATGTAAGCCAAAAAGTATAATGGGTTTGCAAAAAAGAGCTAAGAGCTCATCAGCTTACATGTCCTTTGGATTGAAAAGGATGCACCAACCACAATAGGAGGTCTTTATTAAAAGATTGCAATTTTTTGTTTGTATTTTGCTTTGCATTTTCCAGATTTTGGTTTCACATCCCTTAAATCCCCCCTACTACATACCCCTGGTGGAGATTGTTCCCGCTCCCTGGACCTCACCAAAGGCCATAGAGTTCACCAAGCAATTGATGTTGGAAATAAAACAAAAACCGGTCACCTTAAAACGCGAAGTCTTGGGCTTTGCCACCAACCGCATCCAATATGCCATACTCAATGAAATTTGGCATTTGGTCGACAAGGACATACTCACAGTGGCTGACATTGATGCGGTTATGACACAAGGCCTGGGTTTACGTTATGCCCTTTTGGGTCCCCTTGAAACGGCTCATTTGAATGCCGATGGTATTGCAGACTATGTGCAGCGTTTTGGAGATGAAATTCACAAAGTCAGTGAGACATATGATCCCATACCCAGAATGGAGAGTGGGTCAACTTTGGATAAAATCGCCCAACAGTGTGAGGAAATGGTACCAAAAGCGGAACTCAGCGCAAGAAGAAAGGAAAGAGATGAGTTTCTAATAAAACTGGGGGCTCTGAAGAAGGAATTCGAGAAATGAGGAGAAAGAAATTTAAATTTGAGGAAAGTTTTTACGAATGAAGAAATTGTTTATTGAATCAAATTCAAGAATGAAAAACAATTGTTTGCAAAATTTTATATCAAAATCGATTTTTTATTCTGGAATAGGGCTGCGGAGTCGTTTCAGGTTTTCAGAACGCAGTCGAAGTCGGAATCCGAAATCGATCAGGAGTTAATCCTGCTGACCTCGACTCCGAACCGCACTCCGACTGCGGCCCTAGGTCTGAGCCAAGTCTCAGAATCCGCAGCACTGGTCTTAACGTTAATAACCTCCAACGCCCATGTCAAAACTGAGACATTTTTCAAGGACTGGAAGAAAAGCATAGACTACGAAAGGCATGTGGGTATGTTTATTCGAGAGAAATTTTCCACAGGATATGTCGCGCCACACGGATACACCGGAATTCAGGAACATTGAGGTTGGTGGAAATCACAATGAGGGCATTACACCAAATTTAGACTTAAAGAGGGACCTGAAGGTATATTTCTGACATTACTGCAAAAGGAGTGGAGACCTGCTTTTCCTGCGGCCGCTTTATTCAGAGCGTGCCTAGAACTTCCATATACTACAGAGGACTGGTAGGAGGCGAGGGTGGTGTTCATGCTCCCCCAGTCCAGCAAGGTAATTTGCGCAACAACAAACGTTTATGGACCTTTAACCTTGGGTTCTTTTTACTCAAACCTCAGACACCATGATCAAGAGTGGAATATCCGGAGTGGAGGCCACTGTGGTTCAGAGGTTAGCATTTCCGCCTATGAACATCAACAAAATATTCAGCGGTAGTTATCCCCTTACTAATGCTGACAACATTTGTAAGGTATCCTGCCATGTTCAAACTTCTCTACCAAGTGGTGTCGATATGCGGCACGCTATTCGGACTCGGCATAAAAAAGGAGGCCCTTTATCATTGAACTTAAACTTTAATCGGACTGCGCTCATTGATATGAGAGAAGTATCCCCTCTTCCTTAATGGAATGTTCATGGGAAATTTTGTATTAGTATCCGTCGAATTCCCCAGATACAAGCAGCTTGCTTATATCAAAAGTAGATGGATAACGCCCTGCACTAGACGTCATAGTACGGTGTAGGCTACGGTTTTCAACTGCTCTGGAATTCGTATATCCGCGGCAATAATGCGACTCTGAGGGCGTTTAACGGTACGTGTATAAGATCCAAAGTCCTAAGTTGCTTAGTACGTGTTTTGGCGCAGACCAGAAGAAGAAGACATGGAAAATCCCTGGATAACCACTTCTAAAGAACTTGTGTATAAATATCGGATGACATACGAGCGAGGACAAAATGACACAGGGAGCGCCACAGGGCATCTTTCCTTTCGTCTTATAGGGTAACCACCATAAATGGCCTACTACTGATCCTAACTGATATTGAGCTGAAAATTTGCACAGATTCATTTTCTGTCCATAAGCTTAAAATTCGAAGATGGGATATGTCGGACTATACCTTGATATGGTCCTTATATAGACCGATCTCCCGATTAAGGGTCTTAGGCTCATAAAAGCTGAATTTAAAATCCGATTTCCCCAATATTTGGCATAGGGAGTTATATTAGACCCATCGATATTCGTACCGAGTTTATTCCAGATCGTATTATATTTGAACCGTTATGTGGAGCGGACGTTTTGTTATTTCACTACGAGTTTCAGAATTTTTCTGAAACTCGTAATAGGGCATTATTTTTTGGAAGAAAAATTTAAGTCACTCAAGGATAGTTGCGATAGAGGTATCCATTAGGCCTTTGATGATCTGCGTCTGTCTCCAGTGGAGCGGCAGATCTGGAGCCCGGGAGTAGGCTTAGAATGAACTCTAAAGACTCAACAGCTACTGTGGTGGTATCAGGCAGTAGCATATTGTCTGCTACTGAAACTGGTGGAGCGGCTGCTCCAGGCTCCACTAGCCGACAGACGACTGATCAGCAGGGGCTTTTGACGAAGACACCTGGTTCGAGTTTTAAGGACAAGGCCGAACCTATTCTATCTTCGCATGCCTATAATTTACCTAGGCCATCGGCTTCCCCGGCACACCAACACGCTTTTCAAGAGGTTGGAATAATAGATGACGCATCGCTCTGAAGTTTATTGAGAGGCTTGGTGCGAATGATCCTAAGACTCTCACTAATAGATAGGGAGACACCCTTAATTGGGATGGGGAATTTGCTGCACAGGCTACCACAAAGACTACACGTCTAGATTCGTAAACTACACTGCAGTCAGCCGAAAGGATGCAGTCACCTGGAGGGAATCCCATGTCTAAAAGAACTAGGGCGAACAATAGTAAGATGGGTCCCAGAACCGTAGCTAATATCTTTAGGGACAGATTGGTGATGGCAGTTGTCGACAAGGGCGAAGAAGAGGGCTGCATACCTAGGAACAATTGGAGTGTAATAGTCAATGGACTGTCATCAGTATACTCCTATGTAATTGCGGAATTTTCAGGGTCTCCTCCAATTTGTGACGATACACGCTAGTATTGGGGCCGATACAGACTAATTGCCATCTGGCCAGGTGCAGCACTAGATTTAGTCGAGAAGAAAGATATTCCTTCTAGACCAATGGCGCATGCTTGGATACCAAGGATTCCCTCAGATCCTGAGTCGATACTTGGAAGACTAAGGGAATGAAATCCCAAACTTTCAACCACCGACTGGAAGATTGGATAAGGCTGATGGTAACCGGAGATCTCGCAGACCTCAACAAGCCTGAAGGGGTTGTATCCTAAGGATTCAACAAGTTGAAACTGAAGGTCTATAGATGCCCTGGGTGTTGGGGAATCAGGAGATGATTCAGCATGATTGTTCCTGAACACTTGCCTGAGGAACAATCGATTACATCGCTAAAGTCTGGCGGATTGCAGGAGACTGAAAATCCGCCTGCCAAAATCGAGACAGACAGGGGATTTGGTTATAGCTGCCATATAGACCGATCCTCCGATTTTGGGTCTTAGACCCATAAAAGCCACATTTATTATCCGATTTTGCTGAAATTTGGGACGATTTTGCTGAAATTTGTGTTAAGCCCTTCCATATCTTTCGTCAATTTCGCCCAGATCGATCCAGATTTGGATATAGCTGCCATATAGACCGATCCGCCGATTTTGGGTCTTAGGCCCATAAAAGCCACATTAATTATCCGATTTTGCTGAAATTTGGGACAGTGAGTTGTGTTAGAAACTTTGACATCCTTATTTAATTTGGCACAGATCGGTCCAGATTTGGATATAGCTGCCATTTAGACCAATATCTCGATTTAAAATCTTGGCCCCATAAAAGGCGCATTTATAATCCGATTTCACTTAAAATTGACACAGTGACTTATGTTAGGCTTTTCGACATCCGTGACGTATATGGTTAAGATCGGTTTATTTTTAGATATAGCTACTAAAAAGACCAATATTTTGTTATACTCAATTGAACAATGACTTGTACTTATTAGTATTTGGTCCAAATCGGAGCATATTTCGATATAACTGCTATGGGACATAAGGTATGCAATTTTCACCGGATTTTGATGGAAGGTGGTTTACATATATACCCGAGGTAGTGAGTATTAAGCCGAACTTGAGGCTTTTTTACGTGTTTTAGAAAGTATTGTCAAATTTTTAATTCTTAAGAAAAATTGGTCTGAATTCTATTTTCTATAAAATTTGGTAAATTGATCGAAATTTTGTAAAATTTCAAACTTGAACGTAATCGTCAAATGCTTAACGAAATTTTTTCATTTGTAACAATTTTGACAAATTGTTTTTTAAACCTGATATAATTTAGTTATAAATGACAGATTTGGCCTTTACGGTCTATCTGTACACATTTTTCAACATACCAACCAACTTGTCTATACATATGTCCTTTAACGATATATATTTTTTTTTTATTTGTTTAATTCAATCAATTCCTTACAGATTTTATGGCCATTTTTTCTCCCCCAATTGATGGAAATGGATATGGAAACTTTTTCAATTGAATTCATTTGATTTTTCTGTAATTCATTGAATGCTGGCTCCCATATTTGGTGCGGTATTTGTGAATGTTTGACCACCAAAGGGAAACCAGTAACATTTTTCAAATTTATTTTCTCTACCAAAAAAAATCAAAAAAAGAAAACTTCTGTGTCCAAACCAAAACCACTGAAACAAGCTTAAGTTGTTTGACATTTTCCTTACTTACACATTAAAGAAAAACTCTTTTCAATTTAATGTCATTGTTGTTGTTCACCTTATTTCTATACTGGATAGGGTTGACCATTGAATTGAAATTCAAAATATGATGCAGGACAATTAAAAATGGATAAGATTCGAAATTTAAGGAATTTTATAAACAACAACAAGTAAAAGCGTGCTAAGTCCGACCGGGCCGAATCTTGGGAACCCACTACCATGGAGTCTGCTAAAAATGTATACAAAGTAAATTTAGTTGAAGGGCATACTTTTATTCTATATACCAAACTTCTGTCAAATCAGCAAAAATTAAAGCTTCTAGGAACCGAACAAGAATGATCGAGAGACCAGTTTACATGGCAGCTATATCACGTTATAGACTGATTTTAGCCGTACTTGGCACAGTTGTTGGAAGTCATAACAGAACATTACACGCAAAATTTCAACCAAATCGGACATATCAGGTTAAAGACCGATTTGCTCCGTTCTCGATACAGTTATTGGAAGTCATAACAAAAACTACATGCAAAATTTCAGCCAAATTGGATGAAAATTGAGGCTCCCAGGGGCTCAAGAAGTCAAATCGAGAGATGGGTTTATATGGGAGTTATATCAGGTTATTCCCCCATAATAGGAGCTATATCAGGTTATAGACCCATTCGGACCGTACTTCGTACAGTTGTTGGAAGTCATAACGGAACGCTACATACCAAATTTCAGCCAAATCGGACAAAAATTACGGCTTTCAAGGGCTCAAGAAGTCAAATCGGGAGATCGGTTTATATGGGATCTATATCTAAATCTGAACCGATATGGCCCATTTGCATTCCTCAACGACATCGATACTAAGTATCTGTGCAAAATTGCAAGCGGCTAGCTTTACGCGTTCGACTTCTATCGTGATTTCGAGAGACTGACGGACGGACATGGCTAAATCGATTCAAACTTTATTGGATCTCGAGGTGTTACAAACGGAAAGACAAAATTAGTATACCCCCATCCTATGGTAGTGGGTATAATAATGTTTTAAAGAAAAGAAAACGATGACCCTGCGTCTTTCCGTCCGTGTGTCCGTCAGTTGTAATCAAGCTACAATCTTAGAAATTGAGATATTGGTTGAAATTTTACACAGACTCGAATTTCTTCTATACACAGGTTAAGTTCTTAAATGGGTCAAATCAGACTATATTTGGAAATAGCTCCCATATAAACCGATCTCCCGTAAAATCCTCATTTTTTGTCCGATTTCGCTGGAAAATAAAACATGAAGTTATACTAGGTGTCCCGATATTCAAACCGAGTATGGCCCATAGCGGGCCATATTTACTTAAAGATGCTATACTGACCTCATTCTTATTTTACCCTCCACCATAGCATGGGGGTATACTAATTTCGTCATTCTGTTTGTAACACCTCGAAATATGCGTCTGAGACCCCATAAAGTATACATATTCTTGATCGTCATGCCATTTTAAGTCGATCTAGCCATGTCCGTCCGTCTGCCCGTCCGTCTGTCTTTCGAACGAGTAAAGCTAGCCTCTTGAAATTTTGCGTAAATGGGCTAAATCGGCCCATGTTTTGATATAGCTGCCATATAAACCGATCTTGGGTCATGATTTCTTCAGCCTCTAGAGCGCGCAATTCTCATCTGATTTGACTGAAATTTTGCACGTGGTGTTTTGGTATCACATCCAACAACTGTGTTAAGTATGATAAAAATATTCACTAAAAATGAAAATTTACTCATAACAGCTCTCTACAGTCCACCGAAACATCAAATTAAATACGAACAATATAAACAGCTGATAGAAAAACACAACGACAGGCACATTATTGGAGGCGACTTTAACGCCAAACATACTCACTGGGGATCCCGATTAACAACTACAAAAGGCAGAGAACTACTCAAAGCGTCGAATGATACTGGTTGCTCAATAATCTCATCAGGTACACCAACCTATTGGCCAACTGATACAAACAAAATTCCCGACTTAATAGACTTTTTTCTGGTCAAAAAATATCGACGTCCCGAATAAAAATAGAAAATGGTTTTGATCTAAGCTCAGACCACTCTCCAATCTTCCTTACACTTTTTGAAAAAATACTAACAAAAGAGCCTCCACCCTTTTTGATAAATAAATTTACCGACTGGCAATATTTCAATTTAATCTTGTGGAATGCAGATTTGAAAGTCGAAGCACCAATCTCTGTAGACGATTTGGAAAATGAAGTTGAAATACTAACTGCAACTATTCAGAAAGCCGCATGGCAAAGTACTCCTGATTATCGAAGTACTGCTTCTGAACAAACCTACCCGGTATATATTAGAGAAAAAATTCAACTGAAACGCAAAATACGTAAGAAATGGCAGCAAACTAGACATCCGTCATACAAGACACTCTTAAATAAAATCACTAAGGAACTCAGTGCAGAAACCAAACTTTTCAGAGATATGGAACTTAGGCAACATCTGTTGTCGTTAACAACTGATAAAAGTACCGACTATTCACTTTGGAAAGCAACAAAAGGAGTTAAGAGGCCTGTACCAAGAAATTATCCAATAAGAAAAGATGACTCATCATGGGCCAAAACGAATATGGAAAAGGCGCAAATATTTTCAGAACACATGGAGAACGTTTTCTCCAATAACAATGAAGTTCCAACTAATGGTAATGAAGGTATAGGAAATTTCGAACAAAGCATCGAGAATGTTACAGTTGGTGAGGTATATGCAGAAATAGGCCGTATGCAGCTAAAGAAATGTCCAGGTTTCGACTTAATAAATACTGAAATACTAAGAAATCTTACATATAATTGCATCATTAAAATAACCCAATTATTTAATTCCTGCTTCAAGTTAAGAAGAATGCCAACTTTTTGGAAAATTGCAGAAATCCGTATGATACCTAAACCAGGTAAACCTACAACAGAGGTAACCTCATATAGACCAATATCTCTACTACCAATGTTATCCAAACTGCTAGAAAAACTGTTTTTGAGTCGTTTAAACCCCATTATTGCAGAAAAAAATCTCATACCAGACCATCAATTTGGTTTTAGAAATTCCCATTCAACTATTGACCAGATACACCGCATAACTAATACTATTGAACAAAGCTTTGAGGATAAAAAAATATGTTCTGCTGTATTCTTAGATGTGTCGCAGGCTTTTGACAAAGTATGCCATGTCGGGCTTATAAGGAAATTAAGCAGGATGTTGCCTGAAATATATGTTGAATTTCTAAAATCATTCTTATCGGATAGATTCTTCAGAATTAAACAGGATGACTCCTACTCAGACATGAAGAAAATTGGTACAGGTGTGCCTCAAGGAAGTATCCTAGGTCCCGTCCTATATCTTTTATACACTAGCGATTTGCCAGAACCACCAAACTCAGTCATTGCAACTTTTGCGGATGATACTGCTATACTTGCTGTGGCAGATACAGAGGAGCAAGCAATCACTAAATTGCAACAAGCTCTTAATGAAATAAATCGTTGGGCCTCTGTTTGGCAAATAAAGTTGAACCATTCGAAGTCGGTTCATGTAAACTTTACAAATAAAGCTACCAGGAACATCCCCGTGCATATAAATGGAGTCAGTATCCCTTATTCGGACAATGCGAAATATCTTGGTATGACCCTGGATTCGAAATTACGCTGGAAAGCGCATGTCAAGAAGAAAATCGAAGAACTTAATATTAAATGGTCAAAACTCAAATATCTTATGGGCAGGAAATCTGAACTTTCCATTCAAAACAAATTACTTTTATATAATCAACAATTAAAACCAATATGGCTATATGGCATCCAACTATGGGGTTGCACGCATAAGAAATATATCTACATGATTCAAAATTTTCAAAATAAAGTACTAAGGAGCATAGTTAACGCCCCTTGGTATGTTCGCAACAGTGATCTCCATAGAGACCTCCGCATGAACACAGTGTCAGAGGAAATATCAATTGCAGCAACGAAACATGATGCCAGATTACGCCTTCATGTAAATCCAGAAGCCATTAATCTCAATGATCCAAGTACCAGACGTAGACTGAATAGAACTAAACCCTATGATCTCTTAATATCATGAGCTTTAAACTTATTTATTTTCTTTTTGTTTCCAATGTAAAATAAATTTTCAGATAGATTATATAAAATTTACATATTTTCAATGATAATTATGTTAAATTTGAAAAAAATTGCTTGTTAGCTTCTTATTGAAAGCTAGTTGCAATTAAAATAAAAATAAAAAAAAAAAAAAAAAAAAAAAAAAAAAGTATGATTCAAACCAGTTAATAATCTGGTATAGCTGTCATATAAACCGATCTTGGATCTTAACTTCTTGAGCCAATAGAGCGCGCAATTCCCATCTGATTTGGCTAAAACTTTTCTATTCAATATTCTTATTCAATATTCTTTGTTTGCCTAAAAAGAGATACCGCACATGGAACTCGACAAATGCGATCCATGGTGGAGGGTATATAAGATTCGGCCTGGCCGATCTTAGCACGCTCTCACTTTTTTACTTTCAGTAAAAGCCTCGTCTTTTAACGAATCGGATCTCTCCATTTTCGACGTCCTACTGACCGTTTCACTATTCCACAGTTTTACACTCCTTAACTCGGATTGAGTCGACGCTAAAGGTTTCGGTCCTCTGACCTCTGACTGCAGTCCTCTGGCCTTTACTGCCAAATCGTCTGCTATTTCATTACCGTTATGGACCGGCAGGACCACATGATGAACAGACAGTCGAATACTTGATTCTCTATGTCGACTCTCAAGCCCACTTTTGATCAACTGTGTATAATGAAATTGTAATACGAGAGTTCAGTCAATCAAGGGACATCGGAAACCTCTGTGCCCTAGTGGGCATGGTCCCTCAACGCAGTCCACCAAACTACTAAGATGAAAGTTAGGTTAGGTTGAAGAGAGGGTGCGGATGTTAATCTGCCCCTGCCACTACGGACATACACCTAGGCCAGTAATCGGTTTGCTGTGCGCTCTAAATACTTAAAAAAAAAAAACAAGTAAAAAGGCGTTAAGTTCGGCCGGGTCGAACTTTGGATACCCACCACCTAGGGTATATATGATAACTACCTTTCATCTAAATCCGATGAAAATTGCGCCTTTTATGGGGCCAAAGTCTTAAATCGAGAGATCGGTCTAATATGGTAGCTATATTCAAAGCTAGACTGATCTGGGCCAAATTGAAGAAGGACGTCGAAGGGCCTTAAACAACTCACTGTCTCAAATTTTGCGCCTTTTATGAGCCCAAAGTCTTAAATCGAGAGATTGGTCTAATATGGCAGCTATATTCAAAGCTAGACTGATCTGGGCCAAATTGAAGAAGGACGTCGAAGGGCCTTAAACTACTCACTGTCTCTAATTTCGGCAAAATCGGACAATTAATGCCCCTTTTTGGCCCCAAAACCTAAAACCGAGAGATCGGTTCATATGGCAGCTATATACAAATATGGACCGATCTGTGCCATATTGCAGAAGTATGTCAAGGGGCTTAACTTAACTCACTGTCCTAAATTTTGGCGACATAGGACAATAAATGCGCCTTTTATGGGCCAAAAACCGTAAATCGGGAGATCGGCCTATATGGCAGCTGTATCCAAATCTGAACCGATCAAGACCGAATCAAAGGAAGATGTCGATGAGGCTAAGACAACTCCCTGTCCCAAATTTCAGCAAAATCGGATAATAAATGTGGCTTTTATGGGCTTAAGACCCTAAATCGCAGGATCGGTCTATATGGCAGCTATGTCCAAATCTGGACCAATCAGAGCCAAATTGACGAAGCATGTCGAAGGGTCTAGCACAACTCCTTTTCCCAAATGTCAGCAAAATCAGACAATAAATGTAGCTTTTATGGGCCCAAGACCCAAAATCGGAGGATCGGTCTATATGGCAGCTATATCCAAATCTGGTCCGATCTGGGCCAAATTGACGAAGGATATCGAAGGGCCTAACGCAACTCACTGTCCCAAATTTCAGCAAAATCGGATAATAAATGTGTCTTCCATTGGCCTAAGACCCTAAATCGTCGGATCGGTCTATATGGGGGCTATATCCAAATCTGGACCGATGTGGGTCAAATTGACGAAGGATGTCGAAGGGCCTAACGCAACTCACTGTCCCAAATTTTAGCAAAATCGGATAATAAATGTGTCTTTTATGGGCCTAAGACCCTAAATCGGCGGATCGGTCTATATGGGGGCTATATCAAGATATAGTCCGATATAGCCGAACTTCGAACTTAACCTGCTTATGGACAAAAAAAGATTCTGCGCAAAGTTCCAGCTCAATATCTCTATTTTTAAAGACTGTAGCGTGATTTCAACAGACAGACGGACGGACATGTCTAGATCGTCTTAGATTTTTACGCTGATCAAGAATATATATACTTTATAGGATCGGAAATGGATATTTCGATGTGTTGCAAACGGAATGACAAAATGAATATACCCCCATCCTTCGGTGGTGGGTATAAAAAGTAACCTCAACAAAGAAAATTTTAAGTTTCGAATTCCGTGCTTCTTACCAAATCCTTAACTGTTTTCCATACCACGCCCCTATGTTAGTTCATATCTGGTATTGTGTCCCCACCTAAATGCCGGTATCTGTTAGACGCAAAAGCCGTTAAGGCGTTAATCTCCTTCTTATACTGCAAGACTGTTCGTGACCTTACCGTCCTGGTTGTTATTGCCCCTATGACTAGATTAAAGATTTTCAACCTCGTCGTTCTCTACACCACCTCACGCATTCCGTGATCGCCCGGATCTCCGCCTGCAGGACCGTACTATGGTCAGGCAGTCTAAAACAGATCTCAGTCACTGGATTCACAATGTAGACCCCCAGGCCCACTCTATCCCCTATTTTTGATCCATCCGTGTAACATGATCTTCCAGATGGCAATACTTGGGTTCCGTTAATCCAAGACTGTGCCGCTGGCAGCAATGCGTCGCACTCAACCTCAAGTATCTTCTCAGGTATCCGATCGAAAATCTCTTCCCTTCCTTTCAGGTTTCCCATAGTCGCCTCGATTACACCGCGATGGTATGAGCTGCCACCATCCTCAATCCATTCTCTCATCGCTCTAAGTCTCATAGCCGCAGTGGCTGCCTCGCACTTAATCTGTATGTCAATGGGTCGGATATCTAAATAGAATAGTCTCCAGTGCCCTAGTGGGCGTGGTCCCCATTGCTCCGCCTATGCCAAGACACTTGGCACTTTTTCTCCATTGCAGTCCACCAATCTACTAAGTCGTAAGTAAGTATTGGTCTTATCATGCTCCTGTAGAGCCAGTGGACTATCCCCGGATTTAGGCCCCATTTCGAGGCTACGGCCCGTCTACATAGTGCCCAACATCTGTGAGCCTTCTCAGTACGCTCCTAAATGTGACACTTCCAATTCAGTTTCCTGTCCAAGATCACACCTAAGTATTTGATCTTGTCAGATATAGAAATTGTCTTATTAAGGAAACATGGTGCGTTAAATTGGCCAACCTTCGTCTTCCTCGTAAACAGGCATATTTCAGTCTTCTCTGGGTTAAAATTGAGACCTCTGGGTCTAGCCCAGTCATATGCCATATGCAAGACCCTTTCGGCCCTTCTGCATAGCTCGTTCGGATCCTTACCCTTTAGAAGTATCATAACATCGTCTGCGTAGCAGACGGGTTCAAATCCCTCCTCAGTCAGCATCCGTATTATGTTGTCCATATTAAATTGTGGCCCCCATAGGAGTGGCGATAAGATGCCCCCCGTGACTTGCCTTGTGCCACTTTCTCCCTTATATTTATGCAATGGGACACACAATTTATCCACCTGTTCCTTAGCATATGGTTTATCCAGTCTCTAAGGACCGGGCCACCCGGTACTGGTCTAAGGATTGGATCAGTGTGTCGGTCCGCACATTGTTAAAAGCCCCCTCGATGTCAATTCATACCACCTGGGTGTACGATTTGGCATCGAGGGATTCTTCTATTTTATGCACAACCTCATGCAGGGCAGTCTCCACCGACCTTCCCTTGATATAGGCATGCTGTTTGTATTTGGGCAGTTCGCTGGATGTCCTACTCTTTATCATGGTGTCCACAATACGTTCCATGGTTTTGAGTAGAAAGGACGTAAGGCTTATAGGTCTGTAAGCCTTTGGTGTCGCATAACTTGCCTTGCCAGGATTGGCGACTGAGGCGTAAGTCAGTATTAATAAATTTTGACTAAATATCTGAAAAATGTTCTCGGGAAAAAATGTTTTTTCTCTTTAAAAAATAAAAATTTCCAGAAACCTTTTTTTTATCAATGGCAACTCTCGTTCTTGCCACCATCACTTGAATCCTCTTCTTGGTTAGTTGTTCTTCATCTTCTTCGACTTCTATTCTACTTTCTCAGTTGCCAAAGTGCAAAAGGTAATAAAGACTACTCTGCCTAAAACTTTGGACCCAGCCAAGTATGGTATCATCAAGTATTCCATGCTACCCAGTGTATATTTGTGTGTGTGTGTGTGTGAGCGACGGGAGAGAGAAATTCCAACAATATCCCAAAGTTTATGCGATAAGTTTCTTGTGCAACATTTGTAGATGTCATTCACTCTTTTGGTAGTCCACAAAAGTCACCACATTACATGTGGGTGAAGTAGTCGGGCAGTTGGACCTGCAAGTATGCAGGATCCATGTTGGCTGACGATATAGGAAAATTTATCTAAATTGCAATTTACAATCAAAATCTGCTTTTAAGGCCCAAACACCATGCATAGCCAAGGAGTGGGTGGACATCAATGATAAAAACAACTTGAACTTTAGAAATGATGCAGTTTTTCATCATCGTTGTTGTTGCTGTTGTTGCTTCGGATATTGCTGCCTTTCCGTTGCTTAAACTTAAATTTCGGCTACACTTTACCTAAATGCATTTAAGATGATGACGATGATGACGGGCAAATGGCCAAGTTTTCAAGAGTTGTCTCTTGCCTTGTTCTTCTCTCTCGAGTCGCATTGAAAAATGTGTCTATCCATGCTACTGGCATGTGGGTGATACGATTTTTGTATGCCTTCGACTAAAAGGAAAAACAACATCAAGGCCCTTAGCCATATTCTTTTGGACTTCTGCAATGCCACAACATGACAAAACATTGACAATTCCAATAATAACAACAACAAAAAATGTTAAACTTAAATTAAAATTTAAAAACTTTATTTGGTTTGCAAGGCCTACAAGGCACAACAACTTTTATTTTGCCTTTCGAATAAGGTAGAAGTATTGAGGCTTAGGGACGTTTTGCTTACATGTGGAAGAAGTAGGACCTAAATTAAATTAAGGCACAATTTACAAAATTTCAAAATTTTCGATATGAATAAAAACCAGTAAGGAAAGGCAAAAGTAGGGGGGAGCCAACTATATAATACCCTACACCTACCCTGCAATTATAAATTTGGTCAATACATAAATATACATGTATATGAGGGCTATATCTGAATCTGAACCGACTTTTAAGCAGATCGTTTGAAAATTGTTGTTACTACTGCCATATAAGTGTCAATCCGGCGATAAATATGTATGGGTGCTACATCCAAATTTAAGACGATTTTAATGAAATCTCGAAGATATGTTAATGTAGCAGAACAATCCGTGCCAAATTTGGTGCAGATCGGTTGAAAATTGGAGTTACTACGACCATTTAAGTGCAAATCGGGCAATACATATATGGAAGCTATATCTAAATCGGAACCGATTTTGATTAAATCTTGTCGACATATAAAGATTAGCAACAAAACAATCTTAATGATCAGTAACAGAACATTACACATTACGTACCAAATTTTGTGCAGATCGGTTGAAAATTGTACCTACTACGGCCATTTAAGTGCAAATCGGGGGATACATATATATGGGAGCTATATCTTAATCTGAACCGATTTCGATGCAATTTTGCAAATACATTAAAATCATTAATAAAACAATCCGTGACAATTTTGTGTAGATCGGTTGAAAATTGTAGCAACTACGGCCATTTAAGTGCAAATAGGGCGATACATATATATGGGAGCTATAACTAAATCTGAACCGATTTCGATTCAATTTTGCAAATACATTAAAATCATTAATAAGACAATCCGTGCCAAATTTTGTGCAGATCGGTTGAAAATTTTAGCTTCTACGGCCATTTAAGTGCAAATCGGGCGATACATATATATGGGAGCTATATCTAAATCTGAACCGATTTTTACCAAAATCGATAGCGTCTGTCCTTGGACCAAAAAGTGATATGTGCAAAGTTTCGTGATGATTGGACAACAAATACGACCTGCACAGACCAATGGACATGACTAAATCGACATGCAAAATTTCAGCCAAATCGGAAAAAATTGCGTCTTGTAAGGACTCAAGAAGTCAAATCGGGAGATCGGTTTCTATGGGAGCTGTATCAGGTTATAGACCGATTTAGACCGTACTAAACACAGTTATTGGAAATCATAACAGAACACTATGTGCAAAATTTCAACCAAATCTGACAAAAATTGAGTCCTTCAGAGGCTCAAGATGTCAAATCGGGAGATCGGTTTATATGGGAGCTATATCTAAATCGGAACCGATATGGCCCATTTACAATCACCAATGACCTACATCAATATTAAGTATCTGTGCAAAATTTCAGGCTGCTAACTTTACACGTTCGACCGCTATCATGATTTCGACAGACGGAAGGACATGGCTAGTTCGACTCTGGACGTCGAGACGATCAAGAATTTATATACTTTATGGGGTCTTAGACGAATATTTAGAGGTGTTACAAAGGGAATGACTAGATTAGTATACCCCCAACCTATAGCGGTGGGTATAAAAACAAGTAAAAGCGTGCTAATTTCAGCGGGCCGAATCTTGTATACCACCATGGATCGCATTTGGCAAGTTCTTTGAATGCCTTTTTATGCTCACCACCGAAGGATGGGGGTATATTCATTTTGTCATTCCGTTTGCAACACATCGAAATATCCGTTTCCGACCCCATAAAGTATATATATTCTTGATCAGCGTAAAAATCTGAGACAATCTAGCCATGTCTGCCGTCTGTCTGTTTAAATCATGCTACAGTCTTTAATAAATCACGCTACAGTATTCAACAAGTAAAAGCGTGCTAAGTTCGGCCGGGCCGAATCTTATATACCCTCCACCAGGGATCGCATTTGTCTAGCTCTTGACACGGTATCTCTTTTTAGGCAAACAAAGGATATAAGAAAAGAATTGCTATGTTATTGGAACAATATCAAGTTATGGTTCATTTCGCACCATAATTGTACTGAATATCAGAAGTCATTGTGTAAAATTTCAGCCAAATCTAGTAAGAATTGCGCACTTTAGGGGCTGAAAAAGTAAAATAGGAAGATGGGTTTATAGGAGATCTGTATTAAGCTATAAACAGATTCATGCCATATTCGACACGTATATTAAAGGTCACGAGAGAAGCCGTTGTACAAAATTTCAGCCAAATCGGATAATACGTGCGCCCTTCAGAGGCTCAAGAAGTCAATATCTCATATCGGTTTATATAGTAGCTATATCAGGTTATGGACCGATTTAAACTATTCTTAGCACAGTTGTTGAAAGTTATTACAAAACACCTCATACAAAATTTCAGCTAAATCGGATAATAATTGCGCCCTCTAGTGGCTCAAGAAGTCAAGACCCCAGATAGGTTTATATGACAGCTATATCAGGTTATGGACCGTTTTGAACTATTCTTAACACAGTTGTTGGAAGTCATAACAAAACACGTCGTGCAAAATTTCAGCCAAATTGGATAGGAATTGCGCACTCTAGATGCTCAAGAAGTCAAGACCCCAGATAGATTTACATGACAGCTATATCAGGTTATAGACCGATCAACCATACTCTGCACAGTTATTGGAAGTCATAATAAAATACCTCATGCCAAATTTCAGCCAAATCGGATAAGAATTGTGCGCTCTGGCTGCTCAAGAAGTCAAGATCCCAGATCGGTTTATGTGGCAGCTAGATCAAAACGTGGACGGATATGGCCCATTTACAACCCTAATAAAAAGTGCAAAATTTCAAACCGCTAGCTTTACTGTTCAGATTTGGATATAGCTGCCATATAGACCGATCCGCCGATTTGGGGTTTAAGGTTCATAAAAGCCACATTTATTATCCGATTTTGCTTAAATTTGGGACAGTGAGTTATGTCAGGCCAGTCGACATTCCACTTCAATTTGGCATAGATCGGTTCAGATTTGGATATAGCTGTCATATAGACCGATCTCTCGGTCTAAGGTTTTGGGCCCATAAAAGGCGTATTTATTGTCCGATTTCTTCGAAATTTGGGACAGTGATTTAAGTTAAGCCCCTCGACATTCCTCTCCAATATGGCATAGATCGGTTCAGATTTGGATGTAGCTGTCATATAGACCGATATCTCGATTTAAGGTTTTGGGCCCATAAAAGGCACATTTATTGTCCGACTTCGCCGAAATTTGGGACAGTGAGCTGTGTTCAGACTTGGATATAGCTGCCATATAGACCGATCTCTGCCGTTTTTCAGTCTATACGGAACAAACAAACCGAGTCCTATATATCCGTGATTGACTAATGTGCCAGATTTTGGGCGTTTTTGTGGGGGTGAGGTGACCCTCTATACTTCGACATGAATTTGTATGCCAAATTCGTTGTCTACTCCGGCATACTTTTCATTTGATACCCATATTGTCGTTATCGGTCCACTTTTGATTTTGGGAGGTGTTTTTGGGATAACGGTGGAGGGTCCGCCCCCTTTTCGTTATCAATAAATTATAAAGCCTATTCCTTCTTTTTAACCATATTCGTAATCTACTTCTGAATACCTTTAATTTTAGTCACTTATTGTCATGATCGTCAAATAAACCTATTTTTAGGTGTTTTGGGGCTGGGGCGGCCCCCCAGGTACTTGGACCCAACTTTTATTATGAAATTCCTACTCTACTCTTGAATACCTTTCATTTGAATCCCATATTGTCCCGACCGGTTTACTTAGGTGTGTTAGGGTAAGGGGGAGGGTCCACCCCCTCCCGATATGAGACCTACCGACATTGGACCTTCCAGACGAACCTACACAATCTGCGAAAATTTTAAGGTAATCGGTTTAGCCGTTTTGGGTCTTCTCAACTAAAGCGAAATTTTGACTTAAAGATTTTTGATTTTAAATTTTGACAAAAATTCATTTGTTTATAAAAGCCTAATATTTATCGTTTCTAAAATGAGTGAACGTTCTAGGTATCCGCAATATGCTATGACTTTGTAAAAAAATTGATTTACATGAACTCATTTATAAATTAGACCATGCGTTTTTGTATTCATGCATTGTCTTAGAGCTGGGGCTGGAGCGAATAGAAATGCTCTTTTGTCCTTTGGCTTTGCCCTATCAATGGTTCACTTTTCCTTATGTTAATGAAAACTCCTTTACTCTATTAAAAGAGAGAGAGAGAGATAGGGCCAAAATTCCTTCATTATTTTTGGAATATTCATGAAATGGAAATTTTTCTTGAATTAATCCTTGGTGAAATTATTTTAAGTGTCTTGCATTTGATGCACTTTAATGCCAACCGAGCTTGGTTGCTGTGTGTGGCCCAGCGCTTTTTTTTAATATTCAAAGAAAGGGCCATTATATGCTCCTTTCTGTTTTATTTGCCAATCTAGCGGATTCGCTAGCTTATGGACAAATAATACGCTCTTCCCGTTTATGCTTTGTATTTTTTTAAATTGACCAACACTAGGTTAGGTTAGGTTGAAAAGAGGGTGCAGATACTAATACGCCCCATGGACATACACCTAAGCCAGTAATCGGCTTGTTGTGCGCTCTAAAAACTATAAACTAACCTCTAACAAGTAAAAAGGCCGGCCCGAACTTTGGATACCCACCACCTCGGGAATATACGTAAACCACCTTTCATCAAAATCCGTTGAAAATTGTATAGCTTTTGTCCCATAGCAGTTATATCGAAATATGTTCCGATTTGGACCAAACACTTATAAGTACAAGTCATTGTTCAATTGTGTATAACAAAATATTTGTCTTTTAAGTAGCTTTATCTAAAAATAAACCGATCTGAGCTACATACGACACGGATTTCGAAAAGCCTAACATAAATCACTGTGTCAAATTTCAGTGAAATCGGATTATAAATACGTTTTTTATGGGGCCAAAACTTTAAATCGAGATATCGGTCTATATGGCAGCTATATCCAAATCTGGACCGATCTCAGGCAAGTTACAGAAAAATGTCAAAGGTCCTAACTCAACTCACTGTCCCAAATTTGGGCGAAATCGGACAATAAATGAGCCTTTTATGGACCCAAAACCTTATATCGAGAGATCGGTCTATATGACAGCTATATCCAAATCTTAACCGATCTGTGCCATATTGCAGAATTATGTCAAGGGGCTTAACCTAACTCACTGTTCCAAATTTCGGCGACATCAAACAATAAATGCATCTTTTATGGGCCCAAAACCTGAAATCGAGAGATCGGTCTATATGGAAGCTATATCCAAATCTGAACCGATCTGAGCCAAATTGATGAGTGGTATCAAAGGGCTTAACACAATTCACTGTCCCAAACTTCAGCAAAATCGGATAATAAATGTGGCTTTTATGGGTCTAAGACCCTAAATCAAAGGATCGGTCTATATGGCAGCTATATCCAATTCTGAACTGATCTGAGCCAAATTGACGAAGGATATCGAAGGGCCTAACACAATTCACTATCCCAAATTTCAGCAAAATCGAATAATAAATGTGGCTTTTATGGGTCTAAGACCCTAAATCGGAGGATCGGTCTATATGGCAGCTATATCCAAATCTGAACCGATCTGAGCCAAATTGACGAAGGATATCGAATGGTCTAACACAACTCACTGTCCCAAAATTTTATCAAAATCGGATAATAAATGTGGCTTTTATGGGCCTAAGACCCTAAATCGGCGGATCGGTCTATATGGGGGCTATATGAAGATATAGTCCGATATTGCCCATCTTCAAACTTAACCTGCTTATGGACAAAAAAAAAATCTGTGCAAAATTTCAGCTTAATATCTCTATTTTTAAAGACTGTAGCGTGATTTCAACAGACAGACGGACAGACAGACGGACATGTCTAGATCGTCTTAGATTTTTACGCTGATCAAGAATATATATACTTTATAAGGTCGGAAATGGATATTTCGATGTGTAGCAAACGGAATGACAAAATGAATATACGCCCATCCTATGGTGGAAGGCAGGATTCACTAATAGAAGGTTAGGTCACATGCAAAACACAAAGTGGATAGGCCCCATAAACATCATTAAGGATGTCAAATCTGACGATTGAAAATGTCATCATATAGGAGAAAACGTAAACAAAGAATGAATGTAAAAAGAGAACAAGTTGACATCCTCAATACCAAGTACTGCCAAATATTAAAAAAAAAGTATATCGGCTGATCGCTTGGCTTAACCTTATTCAGTGAATCCTGGGTGGAAGGTATAAAAATTTTAAGTTAGGAATTCCGTGCTACTTACAAAATCCTTAATTGTTTTCAATACCACTCCCATAAGTCAGTTCATGTCTGATATTGTGTTTAAGTGCCGGTATCTGTTAGACACGAAAGCCAGGCAACGACGAAGGAGATGCTCCGACGTCTTCCTCGCATGCCCTACACATGCTATCACTTGCCGCACCGATTTTACATAAATGAGCTCGTAGTCCTTTGTGTCCCGTTATGATACCAAAAGCTATACTGACCTCCTTCTTGCTTCCTTTCAGTAATAGCCTCGTCTTCTCACTATCTGGATCCCCCCATAGGATTTTAGCAGTCCTACCGACCGTTTCGCTGCTTCACAGTGTTGCATGCGCATTCGTGGCCCACTCCCTTAACTCGGACTGCGTCGACCCGAAAGGCTTCGGGTTAAGCAAGTTTATTGACGGCAGTCCTCTTTCATTTCCCCTTACTCCGTTATGGCCCGGCACCCAAACGATGCGGATTTTGTCATCCGCAGAGAGTGCGTTAATCACCTTCTTACGCTGCAAGACTGTTTGTGACCTTACTGTTCTGGTTGTTATTGCCCTTATGGAAATTTTACTGTCGGTAAAGATGTTCACACTCGACGTCCTCGCGTTGGCACCACACCACTTCACGCATTCCGTGATAGCCCGGATCCTCTCCTGCAGGACCGTATTATGGTCAGGCAGTCTAAAACAGATCTCAGTCCCTGGATTCTCAATGTAGGCCAGGCTCACTCTGTTCTCTAGCTTTGATCCATCCGTGTAACATGAACTTCCAGATGGCAATATTAGGGTCCCATCAATCCAAGACTGTGCGATGGCAGCAGTGCCTCGCACTCGACTTCAAGGTTCATCTCAGGTATCCGATCGGAAACCTCTTCCCTTCTTCCAGGTTTCCTATCTTCGCCTCAATTATACCGCGATGGTATAAGCTGCTCCCATCCTCAATCTATTCTCCCATCGCCTTAAGTCGCATAGCCGCAGTGGCTTGCAAATTTGCCCATGAACATTCCATTAAATAACTGGGGCAAGCTTCTCACATATCAATAAGTGCTGTCCGATTCTATTTAAAGCTCAATGATAAGGAACCTCCTTTTTATGGCCGAGTCCGAACGGCATGCCGCAGAGCGACACCTCTTTGGGGAGTTTTTACATGGCAAAGTACCTCACCAATGTTGCCAGCATTAGCAGGGGATAACCACCGCTGAAAATTGTTCTGATGTTCCCGCCAGAATTCGGACCCAGACGTTCAGCGTCATAGGCGGACATGCTAACCTCTAAGCTACGGTGGCTACTCACACCTAATCTGTATGTCAATGAGTCGGATATCTAGAATAGTCTCCAGGGCCCTAGAGGGCGTGGTCCTCATCGCTCCACCTATGCCAAAACAACGTGTTTTCTGAACCTATTGTATGGTCCTTATGTTGCACTTTTTCTCCATAGCAGTCCACTAAACTACTAAGGTGTAAGTAGGTATTGGTCTAATAACGCTCCTGTAGAGCCAGTGGACTATCCTAGGATTCAGGCCCAATTTCGAGCCTAGGCCCGTCTACATAGTGCCCAACATCTGTGTGAGCCTTCTCAGTACGCTCCTGAATGTGACACATCCAATTCAGTTTCCTGTCCAAGATCACACCTAAGTATCTGACCTTGCCAGATATCGAAATCATCTTATTGAGGAAACGTGGTGCGTTAAATTTGCCCACCTTTGTCTTCCTCGTGAACAGGCATATTTTAGTCTTCTCTGGGTTAAAATTGAGACCTCTGGGTCTAGCCCAATCATATGCCATATGCAAGACCCTTTCGGCCCTTCTGCATAGCTCGTGTGAACCTTACCCCTTAGAAGTATCATAACATCGTCTGCGTAGCAGACGGGTTCAGTCAGCATCCGTAATAGGTCATTTATGGTGGTCACCCATAGGAGTGGCGATAAAAGGCCCCACTGTGGTGTGCCCTGCTCCACTTTCTGCCTTATATATATGCCAAGGTACACACAATTTATCCACCTGTTACTTGGCATATGGTTTTCCAGTCTCTAAGGACCGGGTCCACCCGGTACTGGTCTAAGGATTGGATCGGTGTGTCCGTCCGCACCTCCCTCGATGCCAATGCATACCAGTGTTTACGTTTAGGGATCAAAGGATTCTTCTATTTTATGCACACCCTCGTGCAGGGCAGTCTCCAGCGACCTTCCCGTGACATAGGCATGCTGTTTGTATTTGAGCAGTTCGCTAGATGTCCTACTCCTTATCATAGTTTCCACAATACGTTCCATGGTTTTGGGAAGAAAGGACGTAAGGCTTATGGTCTGTAGGCCTTTGGTGTCGCATAACTTGCGATTACATTGTGTAAAATTTCAACCAATTCAAATAAGAATTGAGTGCTTTAAGGGCTCAATAAATAAAATAGGGAGATCGGTTAAAATGGATGCTATAGACCGATTCAGACCATATTTAGCACGTATATTGAAGGTGATGGGACAAGCCGTTATACAAACTTTCAACCAAATCGGATATTAATTGCTCTAGAAGCTCAAGAAATCAAGATCTCAGATGGGTTTAATGATGGCTTTATCAGGTTATGGACCGATTTAAACCATACTTAGAACAGTTGTTGGGAGTTATAACGAAATACGCCATGCAAAATTTCTGCTAAATCGGTTAAGAATTACAACCTTTAGAGTCTCAAGAAATCAAGACCCCAGATCGTATTTGATTTCAACTATACCTAAAAGAGTTGTTGGAAATCATAACAAAACACCTCATGCAAAATTGCAGGCAAATCGGATAAGAATTGCGCTCTGTAGTGGCTCAAGAAGTCAAGATCCAAGATCGGTTTATATGGCAGCTATATCAGGTTAAGCACCCATTTCAACCATACTTAGCACAGTTGTTGAAAGCCATAACAAAACATGTCATGCAAAATTTGAGCCAAATTGGATAAGAATTGCGGCCTCTAGCGGCTCAATGAAGCAAGATGAAGATCAAGACCCCAGATCGGTTTATATGACAGCTACAGCAGGTTATGAACCAATTTCAACCATACTTTGAACTGTTGTCGGAAATCGTAACAAAACACCTCATGCAAAATTTCAGCCAAATAGGATAAGAATTACGCCCTCTAGTGCCTCAAGGTCTAAGATCGGTTTATATGGCAGCTATATCAAAACATGGACCAATATGACCCACTTACAATCCCAACCGACCTACACTAATAAGAAGTATTTGTGCAAAATTTCAAGCGGCTAGCTGTACTCCTTCAAAAGTTAGCGTGCTTTTGACAGACGGACGGACGGACATGGCTAGATCGACTGAAAATGTCATGACGATCAAGAATATATCCTTTATGGGGTCTTAGACTAATTTTTCGAGGAGTTACTAACGGAAATTAGTATACCCCCATCCTATGGTGGAGAGTATAAAAATCGGGAGACACTAATATATGGGAGCTGTACCTAAATCAGGATTCACTGAATAAGGTTAAGCCAAGCGATCAGCCGACATACATTTCTTTTTTAATTTTTGGCAGTACTTGGCATTGAGGATGTCAACTTGTTCTCTTTTTAGATTCATTCTTGGTTTACGTTTTCTCCTATTTGATGACATTTTCAATCGGCAGATTTGACCAAAGAGCGTAAGATAATACAAGAGAGGGTTTCTGCTTTGTCTTCCCCGTACCGTAAAATAACTCGTGTTAAAGACACAACATTTTTATTGTATTCCAATTGGATTCACATTAAGGGTTGCAACATTTTCGGGTTATTCTGTTTTGATTCGGGCATTCGTTCGAACGTTTTTTCGTATTTTGCTTTGTTTCTTTGCAACCGAAAGTTGGAATAAAGGAAAAACGAAATATCGTAAGCAATTCAAATATGTTGTGTCTTTAAATTTTGTCACTCGTCATCCCGTATTGCCCTCTAGCGTCAGCTCTTGTTCTTTCTTACGCTCTTTGGATTTGACATCCTTTAATAATGTTCATGGGGTCTATCCACTTTATGTTTGCGCAAATTACCTAACCATCTTTTAGTGAATCCTGTATCTAAATGTGAAGCGATTTCAATGAAATTGACCAGTTATGTCGAGACTTTTAAGGCTTATAAAGTTATATTCGCGCGTCGCGAAATTTTGTTTGCACAGTGTAATTTTTAATGTGCGCTCATTGTATGGTTTGGTTTATCTTATATTTTTTTTTTTTTTTTTTTTTTTTAGAACGTAATTGATATGGTGGTCCGGCCATATATATATTTCATATTAGATAAACAAATTGATATTAGATAAATAAATTTTACATTTCATTATAAATTACGTCCCACGAAGCATTAAATAGCTTGTATGTGAGAATAAGTTAAGATCTGTGATGTTATTACATAGGTTGGCCAAATTGCCTGTATACTTCATTGTTTTTGGTTAATTATTTAAGTAATATTCTTTGATTAATTTGGTTCTAATATTGTAATTTCTTTCCTTGGTTATATTTGTTGGAATTTCGTTGATGATAGTAGGTAGTGTCACAGATAGTGAGTATTTGCCATAATCGTTCTTGAATTTCGGCACCATATATTTGCCTTCGATTTTTCTTCGTGTATTTTGTTTGTGATTTATTTTCTTCGCTAAACTGCCATCATCCATGAATTCTCTAACTACAGTGATGCAATAGATTTCCTTTATATTTAGTATTCCCAGATTTTGAAAGATTGGCTTTATTGAGTTTGTATTGATTTGTTGTGTTTTGTTTTGCATTTTTTTGTTTATGAGTTTCACTATCCGGGTTTGCGCTGTTTGAATGAGCCTGCAACATCTCGCATTCCCCCATGCTGTGACCCCATGACGAAGATGTGACTCGACTAATGAAAAATAGGCCTGTTTTATCACATGATATGGAGCACAGTTACCGAGATGATATAGTGCGTAGGCTGATTGTCGTAGTTTCTTTTGCAGATGCTGTATATGTACTTTCCATTTAAAACCGTCGTCCAATGTAACTCCGCCTTTTGAGTTTGCTAGGCTCGTGCTCTTTAATAAAGCAATTTATCCACGACGATGTCTTATTTACATGTGGATGCAACGATCCTCTTGTCGGTTCATAGTACTGATCACCACGGCAAAGTTATGGCCTTGTTTAAAAGCACCAATAGCTCGCCCTTTCATATTAGTCATGGGCCAGTGTCAGCCAGCCTCTCACTGAAACATTACCCTCTATACCGCTGATTGCCCCCGACTGCAATTGCAGTTACCCGGTAGTTCTAAGGAGCACAAGGGAAAAAAGTTGAAAGAAAAAACTTTATATATAAGTTCCTCCCTAATGTGTTGCAGATGTGAAACAACTCTGTCTGTGGTACAACTCTGTTTTTTTAACATCAGCTGTTTCATACCTTGTTGTTTGTTTATAGTAAACTAGTAGATTTTTTTGCATTGAATAAGAAGGGAAATATCTGTTATCCTTAAGTGTTTTATTAATATCCTCATAACAGGATGAGGGCAACAAACATTATTTTTATATTACTAACCATTTGTAAGTAAAAAATATAGAATGGTGACCGTTCTTTATCAATAACATGTGTTTCTTTATTCTCAGCTCTGTATGCCTCATCATGTAGGGCAAAGAAGCACTTCTTTTTCTCCTTTTACAAATTATTTGATTTCCTGCAAAAGGATGGCCAAGCCAACAATGGCACACACACCAACAAAACATTGGAGGAAATGACAGATGAGTTGGGAGTCAGTCGGGGACGTTGTTTGTACGAGTTTATTTCGTTTGTGGGCTATGACGATATGGAAATGTGTTCTCCAGATGATGAGTATATACTACATTTGCTCCCGTCGCCATCTGCAACTGAAGTACCTCGAAAACCTCCCATTATGGTGAAATGTCTGCTGGAACATACCCTCATTGGCAACGATACGAACGAATTGAGAATCATGAACTCTGTGCAGGAGATAGTCGACTTGCTAAAGCCAATTGGAAACAATACAAAACGCTATCAGCCCGGTAGTTGTGTAGTGGTTTTCTTCTATACTCCCACATGCCTGGGATGTTCTTTGCTGGCTACTCCCATCTCCAAGTTGCCTTATGCCTTTAAAACTTTACCCGTGGCTGCCATAGATGCTTATAAATTTCCCAGCTTTAATACAGAATTTGGTATTGTGGCTTTACCCACTGTGATGCTATTTCATCAGGGCCGACCGGTGGTCAAGTACAAAGGCCAGGGCAATTGCAATGCCTTTGTGACAAGGCATACGGGCCTAAAACCAGCAGATGTGCCGAAAAATTTGCCAACGTCGCCCTTAGTTTTTAGCCTGGAGAATCGTACAGATTATGTTCTCATTATGGCTTGGCTGTTCATTCTATCATGCGCCGGCTATTATTTTGCCCAATCACGTTTGTGTACTCAAATCGTGGAAATGGTTAAGAGAAATTGGAGAGAATCAGAAGAGCTGGAACACAATAATTAATTTAGCTAGCTAACCAACTAGGTGGCCACAATACAAGAGTCACAAAAGCACATGTAATTCGAAATTTAATTTATTATTAGTTTTTGTTTTTATAAAATTTATGAAATATGAATATTGTGATCAAGGTGTATGTATTTTCCTCTTTTTTTAAATTAAAAATATGATCTTTTTCATCTTAATCACAAAATGTTGAGTCTATTTTCTAACTTTGTTTCCCTGCGCAGGCGGTCGATTGCCTGGTGGTACTTGTCGCAAGCCACCCGGAGCTGAGGTAACCTGCAGATTTCTACTGTTGCTGTTATTACGATTTCCACCACGAGATCGCTGATTTTGGTTCTGCATATTCCCCTGTCCGCCGCTGCGCCCTTTGTTCATTTCAGCACGACTTCGTGCTTTTGAATGGGCATCTTCCTTCACCATGTCTATGACCTCGTCAGGAATGCGCAGATATTTGATGGTGCTACCGCGTATATAACACTCAGGCATACGCCAGAAGCGATCGCCGTCCTTGGAAGTGCAAATGACATCCCTCAAATTGATGTTCATCCAAGAATCACAGCTGACCAGATGTCCATTGTAGGTTTCACCATTTTTCAGCTCTACAAGCATGGGATGACTTTGGGCAGTCTTTAATAGTGACAATGGAAGCATGGCTAATGACTAACACTGCTTCGTAGTGGCGTATTGGAAATTTTGCCCGAAATATAAACAATTAAATAGGACTTGTTAAGAGTACAAAGTTGATGGAAAATAAGCCGGCTGAAATAAGCCGTTCAACAATTTTTTTAACAATCAACGCCTTTATAAAAGTTGGTAACGGGTCGGTCACACGTTGAGATTATTTCTAAATCAACTTGTCTCAATAACAAGATTTTCTGTTTTGTTTAGCAACCAAAGATTTTCGGAATTTTACAAGATATACAAGACATGTCTTTATCTTTTGGCACCATTTATAGCAAGTTTAAAATCCTATTTTTAATTTAATTGAAAAATTGCAACATTTAAACATTACACCGTAAGTTTAAAATGGCAGTTTCTCACCAGGATTCACTGAATAAGGTTAAAAGGCTGTTACTATATTAGTTTTTCGCAATTTTTTCACCGATTACTTTTTTGAGATAGTAGATTTTAAAGCAAAAAAAAACGTGCTGATTTCGTTCAGTAGAACATTCCCTCATTACTTACCGACTGTGGCGAAACAATTTAACGTGGTCTCATTTGTACAACAACCACAAATCATATGGTGCAATCTGCCATCTTGTCATCAAGCTGATCGAAGTTTTGTCAACACAAGCAAAGACATTTGTATGCGTGTGTGTAATAGAATTTTAAGGTATTGCCTTGAGCTTGTTTTTGAATATAGGATACATCAAAGATAAAATTTACAGGTAGGAGCAATTGCCCAACAACTACAAATTGATTGCACTAACTGTCAAAATCAGCATTAAGTACAACTCTGATTTCGAGTTTACTACAAGTTCGCTCCATTTTTCGTTGTTTGTATGTGTTATATTCCTTAACAGACAGACAGTGCACTGGCGAGAAAAAATTGATGTCAGCTGTTTGATGTACACTACCTGGGTTAATATGTCTTGGTTGCATCCGTTCACGGGATATTTAAAGATTATTCTTGGGTTTATTAAAAATTATTCTGGGCGTGTTAAGCCCACCCCAGAGGCCTTTCTATTCTTACGGATATAATACAGGATAATCCAGCCTAATCAGGTCTTGCAGCATGAATACTGGGAGATACAAGTCATTACTATTTAATCTGCACCTTCCGCCAGCATATGTGCGATCTCTTTGTTATCACCCCGATATTGAAGCCTTCATATTCATCATGAGCTCTGATATACATACCTCGTGCCTGCAGTGGCACAGCATAGAAAACCTCACGTTCTGTAACAAAACGCTACCGAGGCAACGATCTTGTCGCGATGTAGGGGTAGTGAAGGTAGTAGTGGGCCTCTGCTTTTTGTGTGGCCTCCCATCCAACGGCGACACAGGGTGATCAAAAACTACCTTCTCGCAGTGGAGGATTAATGTGTTTTACTTTTGTGTATTGGATCATCCCCGAAACCTCCTGCTAGAGAAACAGGTTGACCGTATTTCACGCCTCACTTATAGGGCCATCCCCGCACCCTTCTTCTGCAGAAAGTAGCGATTCTCTACTGTAAAAGTGTCCCAAAAACGTCAGAGTGTTACGCGACCACGTGTTCATTCCTGTACCATGGTTTTTAGTTTGCATATTCAAACAGAGCCTTGCTGATAGGCGGCTTTTCTGCCAAGTTCTTGCCGCACTTCATGAGGCTATGCTGTGGTGGACATCCTTTCCAACAATGATGACAACAACAACAACAACACCAATGATGATCCGGGGGAAGGTACTTTGTGCTAGTGAGACCACCACGCTCAATGCAGTCTTATAGAGGCGGCGAATGATGGGACTTATATTGAAATCAGTCAGGAAAGTATTCCTGCAGGTTTGATGGTCGACAGCCTTATCGGACGAGGATCTGGAGTCATTTCGTTGAGGAAAGAGTGAACATGGTGGCCTATGTCATGAGTGGCGGTCGCTTTCTCTCTACTGTCACGGATATCTTTTAAGGAGCGCAGAGGAAGCTGTTGACATGGGCGAGGGCCAATGCGCTTGGCATATACCCTGGGAAAACAGAGCTGATTTTGCTCACGAGAGGTAGGATATATGTCGAGTTCAGGGGACCGATCCTGAAGTGGAACTGCCTCTCCCTCGGGAGGCTAAATACATGGGCATTTTTCTTGACCAGAAATTGAACTGGAGAAGAAACGTTGAGGAATGAGCCAAATGGAGGCTAAATGCGCTCTACTTAAGTCGCAATTCGGTGGGTAGATTTGGGGACTTAGGCCGAGTACGATCCAATGGATTTACACTGCTGTGGTTCGGCCAATCTTCACCTATGGGTGCCTGGTGTGGCAACAGGCCTTTGCTTTTGTTCTTTGAGTGCGCGGTGTTGAAGAAGTAAGGGACATGTCGCTCTTTGAATTTCGGACATTCGTTTGTTCTGCGAAAGGCCGCTGGCGTGGGACAACTACGTGACATCGGTGTCGCGATGGACTAAGTGCCGGGCGGATCATACTTTAATGGAGATCTGGAGGTTGTCTTCCCAGGGAGAGTGCTTCAGTTTGGGGCGTTCCACAATTGTCCCTCTGTCTACACGGATGGGTTCAAGCTGGATGGCACTGGGCAAGCTGGATGGCACTGGGCAGGGCTGAAGACCGTGGCTGCAGGTCACGAGAGGTCGTGTTGGCTGTTTGGGATGGTCATATCGTCGGTGTATATTCGAGGCGACGATAGAAAAGGTGGATGGAATAGAAGAGGTTTTCGATCGGATAACTGAGATAACACTTGTGGTCGAGTGCGAGACATTGCTACCAGAGGCGCAGTCTTGGATTGACGGAACTCTGGTATTGCCATCTGGGACATCATGGTACACAGATGGATTAAAGGGCGTCACATTGAGAACTGACACTGAGATCTGTTTTCGACTGCCTGACCATAATACGGTGCTGCAGATGGAGATCTGGGCGATTACGAGGGCGTCGAGTGTATATATCTTTACGGACAGTAAACTGGTCATCAGGGCAACAACAACGAAGACGGTAAGGTAACGAACAGTCTTAGAGTGTAAGACGGAGATGAACGCCTTCTCTGAAGTTGGCACGATCCGCATCGTCTGGTTGCCGGACCATGGCGGAGTAAGGGGGAATGAAAGAGCAGACGATTTGTCAGTGAAAGCCAGAGCACTGCCGTCAATAAACTTAGTTAATCCATAGCCTTTCGGGGCGTCGTAGTATGAGTTAAGGCCGTGGGCGACTGTGGAACAGCGAAAAGATCTCTTATGGGGAGATCCAGATCGTGAAAAGACCGGAACGAGGATGTCGATTGTTCTTGAACTGGGGAAACGTGATCTTGGGTTGTTGTCAGGTCGCTAACATGGTGATGGGCTAGTGAAGATGAGCATTTCTGCAGAGTCCATGGGGATGAGGAGTTGGTGACGGTTGAACATCTGCTGTGCCAGTCCCCCGCGATGACGGGGAGGAGACGAAGAATTTTGGGTGAACACCTCTTCTATTCTGGAGGCTACCGTGGCGCAGATGTCTGCCTATGACGCCGAACGCCTTGATTCAAATCGCGGAATGACATCAGAACATTTTTCAGCGATGGTTATCCCCTTACTAATGCTTGCTACATTTGTGGGGTATTTGTAGTGGCGCTTGTGGCTGTGTTGGTTTAAATCTTTCTTTTCTTTTTTGTTCCTTTTCCGGTTTGTGGCCAGACTGATTGTGTTATGGTGTTGGTGGCTTGGTTTGGCAAATAGCTCCCTAGATTATACCTGTGATTTCGCACATTACATTTAATCGCTGTTATATCTATGCTATGCCATTGAGTCTTTATGCCCTAGGCAATGATGTTATCTCCTTTTCTCCGCGACATATTGAGTTTGTTTTGCATTGGTATATGTCGGGCCATTTCTTTTTTTGTTGTAAACTTTGCTAAGAGCTTGGGAAATTCTGATGCTTTGGCGAGAGTAGAAAAGGGCCTGGCCGAGAAGCCATCTTCCTCATTTTTGGCAAGCTTTCCCAGAGTGAACAAGTGTACATAAAGCTACGATCGTTGTTTGTTGAGTCAATTTTTAATAAAACCGCTGTGAATTTTTTTTTATTGAAACGTCATCCGTTTTTTTTATGAAAACCGCTCAGTTTTCGGAACTTCTTTAATTATCCATTGTGAGTTTTTCTTATTTTTCGGGTGTCGGTAGGTCGGCATAATGTGATTTGCTTTCATTTATTTCGAATTTTCTTTTTTTTCTGTTTTAAGGTTGGAATTTTATTCTAACTTATGTTAAATTTTCCAATAAGGGTGTTTGGATAAATTTTTGAGCCAAACTACCATTGAATCATAATTTATTTCCGGTCATTTAAATTATTGATTTGCCGCATATGAAACCCGCATTAACCATTTCCACATTAAAAACCTACAAAGGTAAATTAAGTTTTGTTTTTTTTTTTTGCTTTGCTCCAATTCTAATAAGAGGTCGTGTGTTTCCCTCAGGTTTCTAACTCTCTTTGGTCGATTTGGTTTCTCTTTTGAGGCGAACGAAGTCCCTGGCTTGACTTGGAGTACCATTGCATCCCATTTACACGGAACCCATCAGTCTGTTACTCAGCGTCGTGAAATTAACTCGTTCCTACTCCCCGCGTTGTGTCCGTGGTCAGGGGAGTGGAGAGGAAGTATTCGGGGACTGCGGCGAAGCCCTGACCGCCTTTGTGTGCTATATAACCCCAAACAAAAAAAATAATAGTGTGTTCCTGCTCATATTCGCTGCCTTAAAAGTGACCTATTTTATAGTGCGAATTAGAAAAAAAAGATCGTTGCTTTGATAGCCTGAAAACTGTAAGAACCTGAAAAAGAAAGAAATTGATTTTTTTTTCCAAGCAGAAGTCTGCTTTGCATGCATGAAACTCTCATGATATTTGTTCGTATGTGTTGTTTGATTTTGAACCGCTTCCATTTATATTCATTTTTTTTAAATCGGTTCTTTGGAGAAAAAGTAACATTTTTAACAAGTTTATAGTGTCTCTAAAATTTATTTAGTTTCCAAAATTTTAAAGGGTAAAAATTACGCAAGTGGTCGAAGGAAAAAAAAAGGATATATTTAAAAACTTTAGAAAAAGTGAAACACTAATAAAGAAAAAAAATCATATTAAAACATTACACCCAAAGACTACAACAACAAGTCACATAAAAGAGACAATAAATAAAACAACCAACAAATCTAGTAAGTTATAAGAACATCCACCAGTGTTGGGAAGTGCAAATAGCCCTGCCCCGCATACCCCTGCTGAAAGGCCTTTCATCGTGGGATCTAAACGACAAGTAAGTGGTTTCTTTACTCTTTTGTTTTGTTGTTGTTGTTGCTTTATTTGAAAACATCACTTGCTGTCATTAATGCTGTGGCTGCATGGACTAGTTGTGCCAATCATTTGAGCAGACCGTTAGAATATTGAAGAGCAGTGGTGGTTTCAATGAAGATTCTCTTTTATTTTCAATAAATTCAAAATATATTTCTTTGGTCACAAATTCAGCTGCAATAAATTTCAAATAGATCAAAATAATTAGAACATTTTATAAATCCTGGTAAAAGGACTCGAAAATAACATTCACGTAGGCGTTCAAGGGTTTTTTTTTCCTTTTGTGTATGCCTTGTTATTTTCTCCTTACAGCTTTAGAGGCATTGAAACATATAGCAAGCTCTTGGCTGCAGTTTAATATGCTCACTTGTTTTTGAATGGTGGTCCCTTACTCTCAGTACATAAATGCATAGCCGTACAAACGTGAATGTTGTTTTTGTTGTTTTCCCTATGGTAAACCAGTTGATGTGACCAAAAGAATCGTTTTACTTTTTCATTTGTTGTTGTAATTATTGCATTGGGTTTTATGTTTTGAAATTATGACACAATTTTAAGCAGCAAATAAGACCAAACAGAGAATAACACTAATACATTTGCAATTTCACCTGTCCGTCCGGAAACAGGTCATTGAACTTCGATCATTTTGCTTTGCGTTTTTTTTTATTTGCTTTTGCTTTCTTATGCATATTGAACATATGCGCATTAACATTTTTGCTTAACATTTCAGTCGATCGCAACAGACACCTACGAACAAACCTCTGTCACTGTTAATCATTTCGTTTTAAATTTTAGCCATATAGTTAACAACAGCAGTTAGGCAAATTATTTTGATTTGTTTGTTTTTTTATCTTTTTTTTTTGGTTTTTTTATTATTATCTTTTGTATATATATATATAAGGATTTAAAAAAAAAATGTTTGTGAATTTAAAATGAATATGTTTGTTTTTGAATTAATATCGGTTACAATGTCGAATAAAATCATGAAATCGATAGATATGTGCTAAGCAATTTCTTTATGTTTGATTCCTGAAGGCACCGCAGTAGCGTAGAGGGGAGGTTTTGGTTATGGGTTACCAGGGATATATTGGTGGATACCAGGTAACATGGATGGGTGGGCATAGACTTTTCAGGTTGCTACAGCTATAACCTGAATACAATAGGCTCTGCGAAATCGACTTTCTTCTTTCTCTTTTCTACTTCTTGCGTTGCTATTTCGTCCCCATCTTAGCTTAACTTGCACGCTTTATAGACAATTCTTTTTAAAGTTTTATGGTAGCGTTTTCGAGCTTGACAATGGCAAGATCCCATACCCACCGACGAGCAATAAGGCCGAGCCGAATAAGCGTGCCAATGCCAACTTGTCTGCTCATTGACTTGATCAACATGTACTGGCTTTTCAAGAAATTGAAATTGACCGTTGTATGCTACATATATAAAATTTTTGGCGCCCAACGTGGGGCCCGAGCGTTTTGAAACTGATTTTCGTAAATTAATTTATTTTTTTTAAACTTCAAAATATTTTTTTTTATATTTTGGCAAAATCGCTCAGCTCCTATTTTCCTTTTCTCTCTTTTTGTGTATTCCCATCCTTTCCAATTTTTCAATTTTCTTCTGTGTATCTCAATTTCAATGGAATTTGTATTTCGTTAAATGCAGTGGTGCTGTCGAATACTACCAGTTATAGGGGTACACGGCCTTGTATCTTTATGAAGGTATCTTTTGTATTTTGCTGTTTGGCGAATTCAGGATTTTAGACCTCTGTCTAATACTGACCTAGACTTTAAAATTCTTAAGATATTTTCTCTCTAATTTACGTATTGGAATTTGTGAATGTTTTCGATTACGTTTGCAACCAACGTAAGCTTATCTTTTCTTTTAGATCTAACTTTCTCTTTTGGGGAATCTCTTTTTTTTTTAGAGCCTAGATATATTTTATATTTTGTTCTCCTTTTCTACTGGTGGTCGCCTAAAGGAATCAAATAATTTCATGATTATTTTGGGTTTTGGAAATTTCGATTTTTATTAGATTTTTTTTTTCCATTATTGGTTTTTTATTTTTTTTTTTTTTGCTTTATTTTTGGTTATTTATTCTTTTTTATTTTAGATTTTTTTTCCGTCTTGGAATATATTTTTTCTCTTGATTTTTAAGAGTTACATTTTTTATTTTTTTGGGATTTATTTTGACTTCCATACTTTTGTTTTTGTTTTTGAATAATAAAAAGCGAAATATTTTTTTCTGAATATTTTTAGCTTTTCTAATTCAAATATTTTTGGGTTTTTTTTTACTTTTCTTGAAGTCGTCTGGTGAAGGAGTTTACTTCGATTTTTCTTCTCTTGTTGTCTTGGGTTTTTTTTTTTAAATGGTACTCCAACGTAGTAATGAGGATTTGCCTACCGCGCTAGCTAGTGAGGAAAACGGTCCAAAATGTGGCGTGTGCAATGCTACTGTCCCAGATAAGTCCGTTTTGACCGAAACTGTTTGCAGGCATTTATTTCACAAGACTTGTGTTAGCAATCACATTAAAACCAATCCTAATTGCCCAGTGTGTGGTAAGAAAATTACGAAAGATCCTACTCCGTCGGCGCCTAAGCCTGCTTCATCACCTGTAGCTACTAGATCTTCATCGAAAGCCAAGAATTTTGACTCAATGAGATCAACCGATTTAGTCCCATCTACATCTAGTCAATCAGGAAATGCGACTAATGTTTCACAGGGAAAACCTTCTAATACCTCCTCTAGTACGACCCTTGGTATGTCTGAATTTTCTTTGAATGACATTCAGAGTATGGTATCTAGGATTGTTTCTGAACAGCAATCCCAACTTTTGTCCGCTTTGTCCAGCCAAATCTCGACTTTGGTTGATAAGAGTGTTGAGACCAGTTTGTCTAGATTGGGTTCGAATGCCTTCCAAATGGGTCACATTCAGAGTAATCCACCTCAATTGAACAGAGTGGATATAAATTCTTCTCATGCCTTGAACACGTCTTCACCGGATGCTAACAGAGCACCACGAATGCATACATTACCTGATGTAGAGCAGCGCACACTTGAGCAGCTCCTTGGTTTGCCTTCATCATCAAATAATCGGCCGAATGTTAGTGGTGGTCAGGATTCTTTTGATGCTAGGCTTGGTACTAATGGCCCGTACTCTGCAGGATCAGTCACCGTGCCTGATTTATGTATCCGACCCGATAAAGTTAGCCAAATTATGTTTAACTGGAAGATGAAATTTAATGGAAGTTCAAACTGTTTGCCGGTCGACAGTTTTATCTATAGGGTTGAAGCGTTGACAAACCAAACCTTAGGTGGCAATTTTCATTTGTTGTGTGGCAATGCTAGTGCGTTATTTGACGGGAAAGCCAACGATTGGTTTTGGCGATTCCACAAGACGGTAGATATTGTGTAGCATATAACGTTTGGACGAAATGGTGTTATGGTTTCAGAAGCGAGCGCACGTATATTGTCCGGCCTGTCAGCTCGTCGGAGGGGCAGGTTCAATGCTTCAATACGCCTTTCATGCCACTTTAAATTATTTATTTCTATACGTGCTAGTTTCGATAGGAGCAGATATAGTTAAAAGTGAGAAAAGGGGCGAAAAGTTTAATGACGGAGTTCATATCGATAGACGAGTAGATGTTGACGTCTATCTTGCCCACCCAACCTGGTCATGAGTTGTAGATACCCGCTTAAACCGTTTGACTGCATGACACCCATATTCCCAGTGACCTAACTAACCAAGCTAACCTAAAACCAAACAGGAAAAGCAAAATTTAGTCTGAATCCATTAGAGTTTTATTCCACAAATCAATAACTAAGTATTTCGGAATCATTTTTATGAATTGGAGAAATTTTCATTTTTATTCTTAACATGGGCTAACATATTCTTATTTATCCTATTTATAGATATTTTAAATGATCTTAATAAATAAACGTACATAACGTAGATTATATTTCAAAAAAAATTACATTTAAATGACCCACATTAATGTGCAGTTCAAACTCATTTGCTTTGCGTAACAAACAGATGGAAACAAATTGAAAAAAAAAAAAAAAAAACGCTGATGCCGATACCAAGCTAAAATTTAGATACTGAGAGAGTACTCACATATGTTGTTGCTGATTAACATGCTCCCACGACGAAAGGCCTTTCGATGAGTGCTGTTGATGCTAACATTGGAAGTCAAGAGAGTGATAAAAGTTAAAAGTGATCCGGCGGCAACAATGTTGCTAGGCTTCCGGCTGCGTTTGTTTCTGCAACACAATACGAGTTAGCTGCTGAATTCCACAAGATACTTGTTTCATTATAAACATGTAACTAGAAGCAGAGTTCGACATTAGGGTGGATTGAACAAAAAAAATTAAAAAAAAATCACACTAGAAAAATAATATGAAACCCTTGTTTAAATTGACTCACTTCTAGGCATGTTGATAATGAAACCAAATGTGGCAAAACAAAATAGAAATAAAAAGTAAAGCACATTAACATGATTGAATCAAAAGTCTAATTTTAACTTGAATCTTTAAATTTTTTTTGTACATGGTAAATATCAAAATGTTCAATTTATTTAATGAAACGCAGAAAGCAAGAAAATTTTAGGCTTTTGATTCAATTATAGACTAATCACTTAAACACTTAGTACTATATGTTCAACTTAGCTTAAACTTTGACACACTATGACACGTCCATTTCAATCTCCAGAAATTTTAGATGATTTTGGACACTGCCACGTCAAATGATACAGTTGCCTAGAAACTTTAAAATACACTTGCCGGTTGGAATTTTTCTATTATCGGCCGTTTAATACACCAAGCAAACTTCCTTCAAGACAATTGGATTTTGGGGCACCAGCTTATTTCACTTTAAATTTCTATGGCCACAGTCTTCATTTCTTCCTCTCGGTTCAAATATAATAGTTCTTTCTTTTCTTGTAATTAAACTCTTGTTATCAAAAGCACATGGCAAATGCCCATTGCGTGGGTGCGATCAACTGAATGCGTATATCAAAATGATGGGAGACGACAACAGGTTTTTTTTTATTCCTTTTATGCTGTGTGGTGATCGGCCCGCACACCGACTGCAATGGGAGTGGGGACAGCAAAGGCAAGCCAAAGAGCAAATCAAACTCCCCAGTATTTTTATGATCGCCCTTTGATAAAAAAAATGTGGCTGGGGTGCTGGGTGCCAATCCTAATTGAAACCAAAAACAACAACGCGATTGCTAATATTGTTTCAATGAAATAAGAGATAACAAAACCAAAACTCACCGTTTATATTCGGTGGCACCCAAGCTCGATAATTCAGAAAAAAAAATGGATGATAATAAATCTGCAATTTCTTCCGATGGTGAAGGTGGATTTGAAATTGCCACAGCACGAAATTTATGTATTCGGCAGTCTCTAAATAAGTTAATTAAATTTTCTTAAAAAAAAAAACAGTGGAAGGGGATATCCCTGGCACTTAAACTCACCAAAAAAAAAAATTGTAAAAAAAAATCAATTTTCGTGGCAGAAAAAAAAAATGCTACTTGCAATCAAAGCCAAATCTTTAATCTTTCCTAGGGTAGGATGAACGACAAAATGGCCGAGTAAGCATAAACTCTAGACTAAGAAGCCTTGGTATCGCCATGTCTCACCTCAAAACTTCCAAACGGTTAGAAAATCCATTAAAAGCCACAGGCAATAAGCGAGAAGCCACAATAAACTAAATAAAAATAACAAGATACTTTCCCTGCATAACCACATACAGATGGCGCTGGCAATACAATGCAGTATTGAAGACTATTTAATCAAAACCAAATGGTTAGAAATCAGATAATGCAAAAATGAATCCCAGTGGCAAGTGCACTTCTTACATTCCCCCCCGCCAAAATCAGACTTCGGGGAGGTAACACATGCCGGAAGCTGATCACACTTGCCAACATGCATTTACGTCAAATACAAAAGGTCTCTATGGTCGAATATCCTTGGCATGATAAGTACCGAGAAAATTGCCTCTTAGGTCTTCCAATTCGTAATATGAATTCCCTAATTTCCTCCTGACTCTAGCCCTAAGGAATGTTGGGGCCAGCTTGGCATTGTACCCTTGCTCGAAACTACTCTGCTTGAAATTCCTTCTGTAAACTTCTTGGCCTACGTGGTAAGAAACTTCCCTAGAGCGCAGGTTATAGGTCTTCTCGTTCCTGCAGAACTGTTTCTGGATATTCTCTGAAGCCTTCCTAGCCATGATATCCCTAGAGTCATTTCGGTCAAATCTAACAGAGCGGTCCTCAAGCATCTCGAGCTGCCTAAGAAGTGAATACGTTCCCCCATTCGTAACCATGTTCTGCCCGAAAGCCAAATAATATGGGGAGGTGCCTATTGCAGAATGCCTCGAAGATCGTAAAGAGCAACATATAGAACTAAGCAACTCGTCCCAGTTCTTCTGGTCGGGCTTGACATAAGATTTTATGGCCGCTATCACGGACCTATTCACCCTCTCCGATGCATTTGATTGAGGGGAGTGAATAGCCGTATAAACGTGATGTACCCCATACCGTTTCAACAATTGATTAAAAATCAAGGATTTAAATTGGGAGCCATTGTCCGAGACAATGGTTTCTGGCACGCCAAACGTGTGAAACAAATCGCCTTCGAGATATTTTACAACCACCTCTGCAGTAAACTTTTTAACAGGATGAAGAAAGGGAAATTTAGAGAAATGGTCTAGAGCAATAAAAATACCAATATTACCAGATCTAGATCTGGGGTAGGGACCAAGAAAATCGACGTATAGTTTTTGGAAGAATCTGCATGTATCTGGGGTCTTTCCCATTGGGGGTCGCAGTACCGTGTTTGGGTGCTTCATCGATTTGCACACCTCGCAGTTGTTTACATAACTCTTCACGTCCACAGCCAAATTGGGCCAAAAGAAAAACTGACGAATTCGGGCAAGAGTTTTGTTTATTCCACAATGTGATGATAGTGGATGATCATGGGCCTTCCCTAATACATCTGGTATCAGCTCTCGCGGTACCCAAAGTTTCCAGGCCAAGTCATCGTGAATCTGGTCGCCAGTGGCATGCTCTGTCCGTCTATACAAATAACCGTCTACAATTTTAATGTCGGGCAGTTGTTCCAAATTCCTCCCAATCTTGTCCAAAAGTTGTTGGTATTCAACAGACTTAAAATATGTGGAGTTTAGATCCACGAAAAAACCAGTGTCATTTTCAATTTCAGACAGACTATTCAGACCTAGAGCGGACATGTCTTCCGTATTGGCTCTAGAAAGTGTATCCGGGACTATGTTAAGACTACCACGCCTATGCTGAATGTTGAATTTGTATCCCTGCAGTTTTAAAGCCCACCGAGCCAGCCTTGTGCTTAGATCTGTCTGGGACATCAGCCACTTCAATGACGCATGGTCAGTAATAATAGTGAACTCATGTCCTTCGACATAAGGTCTAAACTTTTTAACACTTAACATTGCTGCTAAGCATTCCTGTTCGGTAACTGAATAGTTGCGTTGGGCTTTGTTGAGTTTCTTCGACATAAAGGCGATAGGAACTTCTTCACCCTCCGCATTCTTCTGTACCAATACACTTCCTATACCTGTTGTGCTAGCATCACAGTGTATGAAAAACGGCTGCGAAAAATTCGGGCTGTGCAAAACAGGGGCTGAGCTCAGGTGAGACTTTAAAACCTCAAAAGCTTTTTGGGCTTCTTCGGTCCATACAAATTTCCTCCTTCCTTTCAACAAATCCGTTATAGGGGTAGTAATAGAGGCATAGTCCCTAATAAACTTCCTATACCATCCCGTCATACCTAAAAACCTGCGAACTTGCTTCACCGATCTCGGGGCAGGAAATTCAGTAATGGCGGACACTTTCTCCGGATCGGTTTGAATGACCCCATACCCAACCACATGGCCTAAATACTTAACCTCTGGGACACAAAAATGGCTTTTCTCTACGTTAATAGTCAGTCCAGATTCACGAATCCTTTTCGCCACACACCTCAGAACTTCCAGATGCCTTTCGAAAGATTCAGATATGACGAGAAGATCGTCGAGATAGACAAATACCTCTGCCCTTAATTCTGGAGGTATTACTTTGTCCATTAACCGGGACATTGTTTGGGGGGCGTTACACAACCCAAAGGGCATAACCTTAAAGTGGTACAACGGCCTCCCGGGGACAGTGAAAGCAGTCTTCTCTCGCGATTTCTGGTCTAAAGGAATCTGCCAAAAGGCATCCTTCAGATCCAAACTGGTAATAAATCGAGCCTTGGGTAATCTACTTAAAATGCCGTCAATCTGCGGCAGCGGATAGGCATCACCGACGGTTACAGAATTTAACTTCCTGCTATCCAAGCATAACCTGTTCTTGCCAGGCTTCCTATGAAGCACCACTGGCGAGGACCATGCGCTGTTGCTCTCTTCGATTACATCCAAAGCTATCATACGGTCTAGTTCCTCATAAATTAATTTTTCTATCGCAGGGGACACTGGAAAGTGGCGCTGTTTAATGGGGCGTGCTTCCCCAGTTTCAATGCTATGATATAAAACATCTGTTCTACCTAGGCCCTCTTTGGAGTAAGATGGAAAAATAGATACTACCTGGTTGAGTCTTTGTCTTTCAATCTCCGACAGAGGAATTTGTGGAGAGATTTCATTTATGCCAGAGAGAGGTGACATTCCACTGCTCCAAAGTTCAGCGGGAAGTAAATTAAAAATATTCCAAAAATCTATCCCTAAGAAGAGATCCTTATCTAAACTAGGAATTATAAATATAGTAATGGGCATTTCGCATCCCTTAAACGTAATAAATGTCTCCACAAATCCGATCACGTTTTGTCCCTTTCCATCTGCAGTGTGAACAGTAGACTTCAGGTTCTTAAAAGGCTTCTTCGATGCTATAAAATCGTTGGCGGCCTCAGACCCAATACATGTTATTGAAGCCCCAGTATCTAAAAGGCCAAGCATTTTCTTCCCAAACAGAATTACTTCTGCATAAGGTCTTACATCTGACGGACGATCCAGGATAGAATAGACTAACTTTCTCCTAATACTTCTCATCTTCCCCCAAAATGATTTCATACGAAGTGCGGACCTAGACTTCCGTTTAGGTTCGTCGAAGATCCTTGCACGGGCCAACTCATATTCTTTAATTCTAGTATGAAGGGGTTTAATAGGAAATAAGTTAGCAGGTGTGGTCTTATCAGCAGAGTCTCTAGTTGAGAATCCATTATCATGGTTTTCAAGGTCAGTACTTGCGGATTTACTTGTGTTCTTAATAGTATGGTGTAATAAAGGAATACTAGGGGAAGGGTCTGACAATATCTTCACTACAGTTCCGAAATCGATGTCTTTTCCGAGTTCTGTGCACCCTTCTGTGCACTGGACCTGCCGTTTTTTGAAGCACACTTGCTACAGTTTGGCTTATAAGTATTAGGGGCACCACAGCCATAACAGAAAATGGACCTTTCTTCTAAACAGTCCTGATAGCGGTGTCCACTTTTGGCACAATTCCAGCATACTAGATTAAGGGCCGCTATCTCATCATCAGGCACACAAACATCTGGCGCTTCCTCTCTATTTTCATCTTCTATCTCTGATATTCTTTTGGATAAAGGAACAGATTTAGAAAGGGTTAAGCCTAGCTTTCGGCGCATGTCTTGCATGAAAAATTCGCGTCTCCTACATGTATCCCTCAAACCTTGCAAAGACCCTATCTCCATATTTAAAATCTCATGCTGGATTTCAGGGAGCAAATTCCTACGGAGAATTTCTACCAACATTTCATCGGATAAAGGGGTCTTCAACCTATCGGTCAACGCAACAATGGACTCATAAAAGTTATCAAAAGATTCATTGGGTTTCTGCTTGCGTTCCCGAATCAATTCCCTGATATCTACATCAGTCCTAGAGTCTCTGTACTGTTCACGAAGGGACCTGCACAAATCAAACCATCGGATTGAGCTGACAGAGCGATGATATCGCCAGAACCAGTCACTGGCTTTACCCTCAAATAATGAACTGGCGTTACCACAGAGCAAATCCAAATTCCCCTGAAGGGTCTGAGCGGTCAGAGCTTCCACGCGATAAATAAAGTTGTCGATAGAGAGACCATTTATCCCGCCATTAAACTTCAATTTCCAATTAGACATTATTTGCAATACTTTGTCTGGGCGAGAGTGTAAATCTGAAGAAGACGAATTGCCATGAGAGGAACTGTTCAAAACCGATTGCCCATTAGCCTGAAGTGGTCTATTCTGAGAATCCCTAGATCGACTATTATGTGGTGTAATTCCAAATAACTCCCTAAACGTACGGTCCTCAACAGCAGGAAGAGTCTGCATCGGCTGAGGTGAGGATTGCGAAGGTCGATTCGGTTCAATTTGCGAGTTAGAAGGCATTAACCTAGAAAGACTTGAGGCAATATTCCCTTCGATGAGCTGACTCAATTGAGCAGTTAGAGTAGTCATAAACTGTACCTGTTGGGCTGAAACAATGTTAGTTACTAACTGGGTTATTCTCTCTGTCTGATCAACCACACCGATCGAGGTATTGGAAGCACTATCACCCTGAACTGTATTAGCCGCCGCTGGGGGTGGTGGATTGCCAATCTGTTTAGCTTGAGCCCTAGTTGTTATCTGAGAAGTACCTGTGTCCGTTGAATCAGACGCTACCCTACTATTGCAAATGGGGCAGAATGGCCTAGTCTTAACGCATTTCTCCAAACAGCTCTTGTGGAAAACATGTCCACATGAAATCTTCAGCAACGCCGAAACGGAAACAATAGTTTCACTACAGGCATCGCAAGTAGGATTACCGTTCGATCCCATAGGATTCTTTTCTGCAGTTTTGGTAGCCATAGTTGTGAATGAACAAAATATTGAGATATAATCAAAAGATACTTTCTTTACAATCCCGCTGTATGATCATGTAGCCATCCACGCAAAAAAAAGTATAAAGATAAAGCTTTTATCCTTTAAAGAACAAGCATGTATATCAAAAATTGAAATAAAAATAGGGTTTGAATAGGTTTTTCCAAAAAAGATAATAATAAGGCTTCTATCACCGCCTTGTGTATAAAAATTAAATTTTAATCCTTTTCCTGAGGTTAGTTACCAACTTCCCAAATTCTATTTTAATTTTCAAAACTTTCTCTGATTTTTTTGTTTTCTTTTTTTTTAAGTTTTTTAATGTCTATAATTTCTATAATTGTGTTTTCTGTTTTGTATTTCTGCGGTTTTGCTTAATTATTTAATCATGCGTATTGCTTACTGTTTTACTTTAATATGTATATTTTTTTATTGTTGATAATTCAAAAATTATTTTTCATGATTTATTTTATTTAATTTTTACCTTTACTTCTATCTTTCATTCAAAAAGTTAAAGTTATAGTTCATAAATACGAAATTTGGTAAGAAACAAATATTTCATATTCGAAATTCAAAAAGGAAAAAGGCGTTGTTAAAAATAGAAACTTTCAATTAAAAAAATTATAAATTTTTTTTTACAATGTGAATAATATATTTTTTCCCTCGTTTTTAGGTAGTATATATTTATTTTTTTTTTTTGTCTTTATTTCGTTTTTTTTTTCTTTTGAAATTTTTACCTTTTTGTATATAATATTGGGTTTAAAGAAAAAAAAGGTTTGGAGAACAAAATTTTTTTTTAATATTTGATTTTAAGTAAATGAAAAAAAAATTATAGGTATTGAAGCAAAAGTTTTACCCTGTTTGATTTCAATGGTAGCATGCGTTAGGTTTGTCACATTTAATGATATGAAATTGCCAATAAACGAATTCACTATGAAAGGAAAAGGAAATAGAAAGAGAGAAAAGATATCACCAAACCGGATGGAAACTGTTTGGTTCCAAGTATCCAGGTTCTGGTTAGTTCTAAATGTCATGAAGTTGCTTTTGCCTGTGGTCAGATCTAGCAAAATTTTCCAGAGTCTGCATTCCTTCCAGACAAAGAACAAAAACAATGGCACTTTCGATAGAAGCAGGAGGGAGATTATTGTCAAAATAGGTTGGTAAGAAAGAAGTTTGGAACTCTAGATTCTACACAATATCCGCATTTTGGAATAAACTCAAAGAGAAAAATTTGGAAAGATGAAAATTTAGATAGAGACGGTATAGATGAAGTAATAAGGGGAAAATAAACTTTAGGAGCCGAATGAATAAACTTGGGTATCAGTATAGATTGATCCAAAAGGTGGTACAAAAAAACAGTCACATTCGGGCCCCACGTTGGGCGCCAAAAATAATTTATTATGTAGCATATAACGTTTGGACGAAATGGTGTTATGGTTTCAGAAGCGAGCGCACGTATATTGTCCGGCCTGTCAGCTCGTCGGAGGGGCAGGTTCAATGCTTCAATACGCCTTTCATGCCACTTTAAATTATTTATTTCTATACGTGCTAGTTTCGATAGGAGCAGATATAGTTAAAAGTGAGAAAAGGGGCGAAAAGTTTAATGACGGAGTTCATATCGATAGACGAGTAGATGTTGACGTCTATCTTGCCCACCCAACCTGGTCATGAGTTGTAGATACCCGCTTAAACCGTTTGACTGCATGACACCCATATTCCCAGTGACCTAACTAACCAAGCTAACCTAAAACCAAACAGGAAAAGCAAAATTTAGTCTGAATCCATTAGAGTTTTATTCCACAAATCAATAACTAAGTATTTCGGAATCATTTTTATGAATTGGAGAAATTTTCATTTTTATTCTTAACATGGGCTAACATATTCTTATTTATCCTATTTATAGATATTTTAAATGATCTTAATAAATAAACGTACATAACGTAGATTATATTTCAAAAAAAATTACATTTAAATGACCCACATTAATGTGCAGTTCAAACTCATTTGCTTTGCGTAACAAACAGATGGAAACAAATTGAAAAAAAAAAAAAAAAAACGCTGATGCCGATACCAAGCTAAAATTTAGATACTGAGAGAGTACTCACATATGTTGTTGCTGATTAACATGCTCCCACGACGAAAGGCCTTTCGATGAGTGCTGTTGATGCTAACATTGGAAGTCAAGAGAGTGATAAAAGTTAAAAGTGATCCGGCGGCAACAATGTTGCTAGGCTTCCGGCTGCGTTTGTTTCTGCAACACAATACGAGTTAGCTGCTGAATTCCACAAGATACTTGTTTCATTATAAACATGTAACTAGAAGCAGAGTTCGACATTAGGGTGGATTGAACAAAAAAAATTAAAAAAAAATCACACTAGAAAAATAATATGAAACCCTTGTTTAAATTGACTCACTTCTAGGCATGTTGATAATGAAACCAAATGTGGCAAAACAAAATAGAAATAAAAAGTAAAGCACATTAACATGATTGAATCAAAAGTCTAATTTTAACTTGAATCTTTAAATTTTTTTTGTACATGGTAAATATCAAAATGTTCAATTTATTTAATGAAACGCAGAAAGCAAGAAAATTTTAGGCTTTTGATTCAATTATAGACTAATCACTTAAACACTTAGTACTATATGTTCAACTTAGCTTAAACTTTGACACACTATGACACGTCCATTTCAATCTCCAGAAATTTTAGATGATTTTGGACACTGCCACGTCAAATGATACAGTTGCCTAGAAACTTTAAAATACACTTGCCGGTTGGAATTTTTCTATTATCGGCCGTTTAATACACCAAGCAAACTTCCTTCAAGACAATTGGATTTTGGGGCACCAGCTTATTTCACTTTAAATTTCTATGGCCACAGTCTTCATTTCTTCCTCTCGGTTCAAATATAATAGTTCTTTCTTTTCTTGTAATTAAACTCTTGTTATCAAAAGCACATGGCAAATGCCCATTGCGTGGGTGCGATCAACTGAATGCGTATATCAAAATGATGGGAGACGACAACAGGTTTTTTTTTATTCCTTTTATGCTGTGTGGTGATCGGCCCGCACACCGACTGCAATGGGAGTGGGGACAGCAAAGGCAAGCCAAAGAGCAAATCAAACTCCCCAGTATTTTTATGATCGCCCTTTGATAAAAAAAATGTGGCTGGGGTGCTGGGTGCCAATCCTAATTGAAACCAAAAACAACAACGCGATTGCTAATATTGTTTCAATGAAATAAGAGATAACAAAACCAAAACTCACCGTTTATATTCGGTGGCACCCAAGCTCGATAATTCAGAAAAAAAAATGGATGATAATAAATCTGCAATTTCTTCCGATGGTGAAGGTGGATTTGAAATTGCCACAGCACGAAATTTATGTATTCGGCAGTCTCTAAATAAGTTAATTAAATTTTCTTAAAAAAAAAAACAGTGGAAGGGGATATCCCTGGCACTTAAACTCACCAAAAAAAAAAATTGTAAAAAAAAATCAATTTTCGTGGCAGAAAAAAAAATGCTACTTGCAATCAAAGCCAAATCTTTAATCTTTCCTAGGGTAGGATGAACGACAAAATGGCCGAGTAAGCATAAACTCTAGACTAAGAAGCCTTGGTATCGCCATGTCTCACCTCAAAACTTCCAAACGGTTAGAAAATCCATTAAAAGCCACAGGCAATAAGCGAGAAGCCACAATAAACTAAATAAAAATAACAAGATACTTTCCCTGCATAACCACATACAGATGGCGCTGGCAATACAATGCAGTATTGAAGACTATTTAATCAAAACCAAATGGTTAGAAATCAGATAATGCAAAAATGAATCCCAGTGGCAAGTGCACTTCTTACAATTGTTAAATGGCCAGATCTTTGTCGTGCACTGCGTGAACAGTATACGGATTCGCGTACGGATGTAGATATTAGGGAGATGATCCGAGACCGGAAACAAAAGTCTCATGAATCTTTTGACTCCTTTTACGAATCGGTTATCGACCTCGTGGATCGATTGGAGCAGCCTTTGAGTGGTAAAACACTGGTTGAGATCTTGAGACGTAATCTTTTGCCAGAAATCCAGCACGAAATTTTAAATATGAAAATAGAATCTATCGGTCAACTTCGTGAGATTTGCCGCCGCCGCGAATTTTTCATTCAGGACGTTTATAAAAGGCATGGTGTTTCTGGTAGTAAGGTGGGTCACCTCCAAAAGCGGTTATCCGAGATTGATATCGAACCTGAACAGACACCGGTATTAGAGTTGCTGCCACCTGATGAGGATATAGCAGAAATTAGTTTGATTTGCTGGAATTGCCGAGGGGCGGGACACCGTTACCAAGATTGTTTGGCAGAACGCACCATATTTTGTTATGGGTGTGGGGCACCACAGACATACAAACCCAGCTGTAGGAAATGCAGCTCGAATCCAAAAAACTATTCAGCGATGGCACCAAAGGGTGCAGCCAAAACGAGTCATGCTCAAACGAGCCCCGAAACAAAATAGGGTGTGAGGATATTTTACCCAATTTTGACAGTACTTTAACCGGATATGACAATAATTTACCCAGACTTGAAAATAAATCACCCAGCTTTAACGATGGAAATGATGGTGCTAACTACACAGGAAATGGAAATGAAAAGGCATTACTTTGTACAGATAACCCTGAGTTAGAACGACGATTAGGTCCTAATCCTTTGGTTCCTTTCCATGAGAGACTTAGGAATTATTATGAAGTCAGGAAGAGGATTTTTGGTGAAGACTACAGGCCTAGTAGGTCGAGTATTAGAATGAAAACTTTTTGGAAAAAGATTAAATCTGTGAGGAAAATCTTCTCTGTTTCTGTCCTAGACAGACCTGGAGATGTAAGACCCTATGCTGAAGTTCAGTTGTTAGGCAGAAATATGATGGGTCTCCTCGATACTGGCGCTTCCGTATCCTGTTTAGGTTCTGATGCGGCTACACGAATGTTACATTCGGATATTCCATACAAACCTCTTCACACCACAGTGAACACTGCCGATGGCAAAGCTCAAAAGGTTTTAGGGATTTTGGAGACTTCAATTGAATTTCGCGGTCGAAAAATGGACATAAGGCTTTTCATTGTACCTACTCTCTCGCAGAATCTGATTTTAGGGATCGATTTTTGGCGTTTATATGACCTTTTACCACCGTCTTTGTTACCGGCCATAGGTTCGCTTAATCTTTTCCCTGACGTTTGTGAGATTTTGGGTGATATTGTGTTGACCTCCGAGCAGCGGTTCGAGATGCAAAAGGTGATAGGTCTTTTCCCTTCATTCGCGAAGGCGGGCCTGGGAAAGACTAATGTTTTATGCCATACCATCGATACTGGTGATGCAAAACCAGTTAAACAACGGCACTTCCCAGTCTCTCCGGCGATTGAGAAGTTGATTTATGAAGAGTTGGACCGAATGCTTGCCATGGGGGTGATAGAAGAATCCTCTAGTGCCTGGTCTTCTCCAGTGGTGCTACATAGAAAACCTGGCAAAAATAGATTGTGTCTCGACAGCAGGAAACTAAACTCTCTGACAATAGGTGACGCTTATCCGCTTCCACATATCGACGGCATTTTAAGCCGTCTGCCCAAGGCGGAATTTATCAGTAGTTTGGACCTCAAAGATGCCTTTTGGCAAATACCACTTGATGACTCATCGAAAGATAAGACAGCATTCACGGTACCTGGGAGGCCGCTGTATCATTTCAAAGTCATGCCCTTCGGTCTATGCAATGCGCCACAGACCATGTGCAGGCTCATGGACCGGGTGATACCTGCGGACCTCAGATCCGAAGTGTTTGTCTATCTGGATGATCTTCTTGTGGTATCGGCATCCTTTGAGCGACATATTGCTGTGTTAATGGAAGTGGCTAAGTGTCTACGAAACGCTGGTTTAACCATAAATGTCGAGAAAAGTAAATTTTGCGTGACTGAAGTCCGATATTTAGGCCATGTTGTGGGAAACGGGGTTATCCGAACAGACCCAGATAAAGTTGCCGCCGTTACAGAATTTCCGACACCGAGGTCTGTTAAACAGGTCAGACGTTTTCTTGGTATGTCGGGTTGGTACCGGAAATTTATTAGGAACTATGCTGCCCTGTCAACCCCTTTAACAGATTTGTTAAAGGCAAAAAGAAAATTTGCGTGGACCGATGATGCCCAGAAAGCTTTTGAGGATTTAAAGTCAATCTTGAGTTCAGCCCCTGTTTTGCATAGTCCTGATTTCTCGCAGCCTTTTTACATACACTGCGATGCTAGCAAAACAGGAATAGGAAGTGTATTGGTGCAGAAGAATGCGGAGGGTGATGAGTTTCCGATAGCTTTTATGTCTAAGAAACTCAACCAAGCCCAACGCAACTACAGTGTCACCGAACAAGAATGCTTGGCAGCAATGCTGAGTATAAAGAAATTCAGGGCTTATGTCGAGGGGCATGAGTTCACTGTGATAACTGATCACGCATCATTAAAATGGCTCATGTCCCAAACAGACCTAAGCACAAGGCTGGCCAGATGGGCTTTGAAACTACAAGGCTATCGGTTTAAGATTGAGCATCGAAAGGGTACGCCAAATATAGTTCCTGATACGCTCTCCCGTGTCAACTCTGATGACTTGTCCGAGGTCTTGTGTTTGTCCGAGATAGGTAAGGACAGTGGGGTTTTTGTAGATTTGAATTCTACCCACTTTAACTCCGAAGACTACAAAGACTTGTTAAGAAGGGTTCAAGCTAATATCGATCATACACCTGACTTAAAAATAATCGATGGGTTTTTGTATAGAAGGACAGAGCACGCACGCGGAGAACAAACAACTGACGACTTGGCATGGAAACTTTGGATTCCATCGGGTTTAGTTCCTGAGGTCCTGCGAAAGCACCACGATGACCCCTTCTCATCTCATTGCGGAATTAATAAGGCACTGGAGAGAATCCGAAGATATTACTACTGGCCAAATTTGGTCGATGATGTCCGAAATTACATTAACAGTTGTGAGATCTGCAAATCCACTAAACACCCGAATTACATTATGAGACCACCGATGGGTAAGGCAGGGGAGACTCATAGGTTCTTCCAGAGGCTGTATGTGGACTTTTTAGGACCGTATCCTAGGTCCAGAACCGGTAACGTAGGAATTTTTGTGGCGTTGGACCATTTTTCGAAATTTTGTTTTATCCATCCTGTTAAGAAGTTTACGGCCGATATAGTTGTCAAGTTCCTGGAGGAGTATCTTTTTCACACTTTTGGCGTCCCCGAGGTTGTTGTTTCCGACAACGGAACCCAATTTAAGGCGAATAATTTCAATAAACTTCTGCAACATTATGGCATTTCTCATGTTTATACTGCGGTTCACTCTCCCCAGGCAAATGCGTCTGAGAGAGTGAACAGATCAGTTATTTCTGCGATAAAGGCGTATGTAAATCCTAACCAGAAGGATTGGGATGAGAATCTGAGTCGAATTGCATGTGCACTTAGGTCTACAGTTCACTCCTCCGTTGGTACTTCCCCTTATTTCATGGCATTCGGTCAGCATATGGTGACCAATGGTGCTTCTTATAAATTATTAAGAAACTTGGGCATGTTAGATGATAGGGCTGTCAATTTCAATCGTTCGGACTCATTTGATATTATTCGTGCTAAGGCTTCGGATTTCATGAGGAAGCAGTTTGAGCGCAATGAAAGGGCATATAACCTTCGGTCCAGACAGGTTTCCTACGAAGTTGGTCAAGAGGTTTTCCGGAGAAATTTTCGCCAAAGCAACTTTGAGCAGGGTTACAATGCCAAATTGGCTCCAACTTTTGTTAAAGCCCGGATACGTAGGAAACTGGGCAATTACTATTACGAACTTGAGGATCTACAAGGACGATCCCTTGGTAATTATCATGCGAAGGATATAAGGCAATGAACATCCACAAGCGTGATCAGCTTTCGAGTTTTTTTTCCTCCCCGAAACCTGATTTTGGCGGGGGGGTAAATGTAGTGGCGCTTGTGGCTGTGTTGGTTTAAATCTTTCTTTTCTTTTTTGTTCCTTTTCCGGTTTGTGGCCAGACTGATTGTGTTATGGTGTTGGTGGCTTGGTTTGGCAAATAGCTCCCTAGATTATACCTGTGATTTCGCACATTACATTTAATCGCTGTTATATCTATGCTATGCCATTGAGTCTTTATGCCCTAGGCAATGATGTTATCTCCTTTTCTCCGCGACATATTGAGTTTGTTTTGCATTGGTATATGTCGGGCCATTTCTTTTTTTGTTGTAAACTTTGCTAAGAGCTTGGGAAATTCTGATGCTTTGGCGAGAGTAGAAAAGGGCCTGGCCGAGAAGCCATCTTCCTCATTTTTGGCAAGCTTTCCCAGAGTGAACAAGTGTACATAAAGCTACGATCGTTGTTTGTTGAGTCAATTTTTAATAAAACCGCTGTGAATTTTTTTTTATTGAAACGTCATCCGTTTTTTTTTATGAAAACCGCTCAGTTTTCGGAACTTCTTTAATTATCCATTGTGAGTTTTTCTTATTTTTCGGGTGTCGGTAGGTCGGCATAAAGTGATTTGCTTTCATTTATTTCGAATTTTCTTTTTTTTCTGTTTTAAGGTTGGAATTTTATTCTAACTTATGTTAAATTTTCCAATAAGGGTGTTTGGATAAATTTTTGAGCCAAACTACCATTGAATCATAATTTATTTCCGGTCATTTAAATTATTGATTTGCCGCATATGAAACCCGCATTAACCATTTCCACATTAAAAACCTACAAAGGTAAATTAAGTTTTGTTTTTTTTTTTTTGCTTTGCTCCAATTCTAATAAGAGGTCGTGTGTTTCCCTCAGGTTTCTAACTCTCTTTGGTCGATTTGGTTTCTCTTTTGAGGCGAACGAAGTCCCTGGCTTGACTTGGAGTACCATTGCATCCCATTTACACGGAACCCATCAGTCTGTTACTCAGCGTCGTGAAATTAACTCGTTCCTACTCCCCGCGTTGTGTCCGTGGTCAGGGGAGTGGAGAGGAAGTATTCGGGGACTGCGGCGAAGCCCTGACCGCCTTTGTGTGCTATATAACCCCAAACAAAAAAAATAATAGTGTGTTCCTGCTCATATTCGCTGCCTTAAAAGTGACCTATTTTATAGTGCGAATTAGAAAAAAAAGATCGTTGCTTTGATAGCCTGAAAACTGTAAGAACCTGAAAAAGAAAGAAATTGATTTTTTTTTCCAAGCAGAAGTCTGCTTTGCATGCATGAAACTCTCATGATATTTGTTCGTATGTGTTGTTTGATTTTGAACCGCTTCCATTTATATTCATTTTTTTTTAAATCGGTTCTTTGGAGAAAAAGTAACATTTTTAACAAGTTTATAGTGTCTCTAAAATTTATTTAGTTTCCAAAATTTTAAAGGGTAAAAATTACGCAAGTGGTCGAAGGAAAAAAAAAGGATATATTTAAAAACTTTAGAAAAAGTGAAACACTAATAAAGAAAAAAAATCATATTAAAACATTACACCCAAAGACTACAACAACAAGTCACATAAAAGAGACAATAAATAAAACAACCAACAAATCTAGTAAGTTATAAGAACATCCACCAGTGTTGGGAAGTGCAAATAGCCCTGCCCCGCATACCCCTGCTGAAAGGCCTTTCATCGTGGGATCTAAACGACAAGTAAGTGGTTTCTTTACTCTTTTGTTTTGTTGTTGTTGTTGCTTTATTTGAAAACATCACTTGCTGTCATTAATGCTGTGGCTGCATGGACTAGTTGTGCCAATCATTTGAGCAGACCGTTAGAATATTGAAGAGCAGTGGTGGTTTCAATGAAGATTCTCTTTTATTTTCAATAAATTCAAAATATATTTCTTTGGTCACAAATTCAGCTGCAATAAATTTCAAATAGATCAAAATAATTAGAACATTTTATAAATCCTGGTAAAAGGACTCGAAAATAACATTCACGTAGGCGTTCAAGGGTTTTTTTTTCCTTTTGTGTATGCCTTGTTATTTTCTCCTTACAGCTTTAGAGGCATTGAAACATATAGCAAGCTCTTGGCTGCAGTTTAATATGCTCACTTGTTTTTGAATGGTGGTCCCTTACTCTCAGTACATAAATGCATAGCCGTACAAACGTGAATGTTGTTTTTGTTGTTTTCCCTATGGTAAACCAGTTGATGTGACCAAAAGAATCGTTTTACTTTTTCATTTGTTGTTGTAATTATTGCATTGGGTTTTATGTTTTGAAATTATGACACAATTTTAAGCAGCAAATAAGACCAAACAGAGAATAACACTAATACATTTGCAATTTCACCTGTCCGTCCGGAAACAGGTCATTGAACTTCGATCATTTTGCTTTGCGTTTTTTTTTTATTTGCTTTTGCTTTCTTATGCATATTGAACATATGCGCATTAACATTTTTGCTTAACATTTCAGTCGATCGCAACAGACACCTACGAACAAACCTCTGTCACTGTTAATCATTTCGTTTTAAATTTTAGCCATATAGTTAACAACAGCAGTTAGGCAAATTATTTTGATTTGTTTGTTTTTTTATCTTTTTTTTTTGGTTTTTTTATTATTATCTTTTGTATATATATATATAAGGATTTAAAAAAAAAATGTTTGTGAATTTAAAATGAATATGTTTGTTTTTGAATTAATATCGGTTACAATGTCGAATAAAATCATGAAATCGATAGATATGTGCTAAGCAATTTCTTTATGTTTGATTCCTGAAGGCACCGCAGTAGCGTAGAGGGGAGGTTTTGGTTATGGGTTACCAGGGATATATTGGTGGATACCAGGTAACATGGATGGGTGGGCATAGACTTTTCAGGTTGCTACAGCTATAACCTGAATACAATAGGCTCTGCGAAATCGACTTTCTTCTTTCTCTTTTCTACTTCTTGCGTTGCTATTTCGTCCCCATCTTAGCTTAACTTGCACGCTTTATAGACAATTCTTTTTAAAGTTTTATGGTAGCGTTTTCGAGCTTGACAATGGCAAGATCCCATACCCACCGACGAGCAATAAGGCCGAGCCGAATAAGCGTGCCAATGCCAACTTGTCTGCTCATTGACTTGATCAACATGTACTGGCTTTTCAAGAAATTGAAATTGACCGTTGTATGCTACATATTCTGCCATGTTAAAACTTCTCTACCAAGTCGCTTTGCGGCACGCCGTTCAGACTCGGCATAAAAAAGGAGGCCCTTATCACTGAGCTTAACCTGCTTTATCGGACTGCACTCATTGATATGAGAGAAGTATCTCCTGTTCCTTAATGGATTTTTCATGAGAAATTTATGGCCTTATTCACAAAACTTAATAAAACCTTAGATTTTTTCGACAGTTCTATAAAGCAAATCTGTCAAATAACCCTATTTTAAATCTACATTCAAATCTACTCTTCATTGAGCTCTCTACAGCCTTTCGGCCCCCGAATCATTCTGGAATTCTGCATGGGTATGGATGGTTCGCTCTTTAGTCGGTGATACTTTTTTCGATCTCTATGCCGTGTTTTTTGTTTCTTTTCATGTTTTTCTAACGGCTTCTAACTGATCTCTCTATGTTACTTATTAAGCCCTTAAAGGGCGCAATTCTTGCTCGATTTGGCTGAAATTTTAAACAATGACTTCTACTATAGTCCATAATCGGACCATAATTTGATATAGCTCCAATATTATAGGAATTCTTTTCTTTTATCTTTTGTTTGCCTAAAAAGAGATATCGATAAAAGAACTCGACAAATGCGATATATGGTGGAGGGTATATAAGATTCGACCCGGCCGAACTTAGGACGCTTTTACTTGTTTCTTTCTAAGCCGGACACAATGGAACAGAGTTGCCAACCGCATCACTCGGAGACTGAAGCGCTTGGTAACTGCGGTTGCCAGCCGCGTGTTTCCGGCAGACACTGCGGCTATGAGACTTAAGGCGATGGCGAACGGATAGAGGATGGGAGCAGCGTGGGCGACGAACGGCCACGCTGCGAAGACGGTAGGACGGCGATAATCCTATGGAGTGATCCCGATGTTGGAGCATTTCCTATGTCATTGCACGGCTATCGAGGTTACTATTTACTTTTTAGAGCCCACAACAAGCTGATTACAGGCTTAGGTGTATGTCCATAGCGGCATGGGTACACAAATTAATATCTGCACCCTTTTTATCCCCACCACCGGAGAATGGGGGTATATTCGTTTTGCCATTCCGTTTGCAACAAATCGAAATATCCACTTCCGACCCTATAAAGTATATTGGGTTGCCCAAAAAGTAATTGTCGGTAATATAGTAGTTATATAGTCGGCGTTGACAAATTTTTTCAACGGCTTGTGACTCTGTAATTGCATTCTTTCTTATGTCAGTTATTAGCTGTTACTTTTAGCTTGCTTTAGTAAAAAAGTGCGGGAAATTTTGTTTGCATTTGTTTGTTTGGCGTCAATTTTAATATGGGTACCACATGTATTGAAAGAAATTCATTTAAAAAACCGAATCAACGCTTGTGATATGCACCTTAAACGCAATGAATTCGATCCGTTTTTAAAACGAATCATAACTGGAGATGAAAAATGGATTGTTTACAACAACGTTAGTCGAAAACGATCATGGTCCAAGCATGGTGAACCAGCTCAAACCACTTCAAAGGCTGATATCCACCAAAAGAAGGTTATGCTGTCTGTTTGGTGGGATTGGAAGGGTGTGGTATATTTTGAGCTGCTTCCAAGGAACCAAACGATTAATTCGGATGTTTACTGTCAACAATTGGACAAATTGAATACAGCCATCAAGGAGAAGCGACCAGAATTGGTCGATCGTAAAGGTGTCATATTCCACCAGGACAACGCTAGACCGCACACATCTTTGGTCACTCGCCAAAAACTGAGTGAGCTTGGCTGGGAACTTTTGATGCATCCACCACATAGCCCTGACCTTGCACCATCAGACTACCATTTATTTCGATCTTTGCAGAACTCCTTAAATGGTAAAACTTTCGGCAATGATGAGGGTATAAAATCGCACTTGGTTCAGTTTTTTGCAGATAAAGGCCAGAAGTTCTATGAGCGTGGAATACTAAATTTGCCAGGAAGATGGCAAAAGGTTATCGAACAAAATGGCAATTACATATGTATTTGATTAAAGTTCATTCTAAGTTTTATTAAAAATGCATTTACTTTCTTTTAAAAAATCCGCAATTACTTTTTAGGCAACCAAATATATTCTTGATCAGCGTAAAAATCTAAGACGATCTAGCCATGTCCGTCCGTCTGCCTGTTGAAATCACGCTACAGTCTTTAAAAATGGAGATATTGAGCTGAAACTTTGCAGTTTCTTTTTTTGTCCATAAGCAGGTTAAGTTCGAAGATGGGCTATAACGGACTATATCTTGATATAACCCCCATATAGATCGATCCGCCGATTTAGGGTCTTAGGCCTATAAAAGCCACATTTGTTATCCAATTTTGCTGAAATTTGGGACAGTGAGTTTTTTCAGGTCTGCAATATGGCACAGATCGGTTGAGGTTTGGATATAGTTGCCATATAGATCGATCCGCCGATTAAGGGTCGTAGGCCCATAAAAGGCACATTTATTATCCGATTTTGACGAAGTTTGAGACAGTGAGTTGCGTTAGGCTCTTCGACATCCTTCTTCAATTTCGCACAGATTGGTCCAGATTTAGATGTAGCTGCCATATAGACCGATCTCTCGATTTTAGGTTTTGGCCCTATAAAAGTCGCATTTATGATCCGATTTTACTGAAATTTGGAACAGTGAATTGTGTTATGTCAGTCGAAATCCTTCTTCAATTTGGCCCAGATTGGTCCAGATTTGGATGTAGCTGCCAAATAGACCGATCTCTCGATTTTAGGTTTTGACCCTATAAAAGTCGCATTTATTGTCCGTTGTTGCCGAAATTTGGGACAGTGAGTTGTGTTAGGCCCTTCAACATTCTTCTTCAATTTAGCTCAGATCGTTCCAGATTTTGATATAGCTGCCATATTGACCCATCTCTCGATTTAAGGTTTTTGGGTCATAAAAGGCGCATTTATTGTCCGATTTCGCCGAAATTTGACACAGTGACTTATGTTTGGCTATTTGACATCCGTGTCGTATATGGTTCAGATCGGTTTATTTTTCGATATGTCTACTAAAAAGATCAACATTTTGTTATACACAATTGAACAATGATTTGTACTTATTATTGTAGTATGGGGCATAAGGTATGAGTTTTTCACCGGATTTTGACGAAAGGTGATTTACATATGTACCCGAGGTGGTGGTGGGCCCGGCCGAACTTAACGCCTTTTTACTTGTTTCCACCTAACTTCACCTAAGTTTAGACTTCTTGTGTAACTGAATGGCGCAATTTTTGTCTGCACTTGTCTAAAATTTTGAATTTTGATCTGTTCTAATTTTCCATTTCCATAACCTCCCATATAAACTTCTAAAGCACCTGCAAAGCATAATTCTGATCCAATTTTTGAACTTGATGTACTTTTATGACCTTAAAAAGAAAAACACCTGTCCTGGAAATACTTTTAAAGATTTTGTTAGTATTTTTTTCAATTCAAAAATAAAATCCATAGGCTTTTGAAGTTTTATTTGATATATTTTCGCATAAATTTCTTTTAAACTAGTTTAGATCAAGGTTGTTTCGTTTTGGTTTTTTTTTATTTTATTTTATATATATTTCAAATTAAAGATCTTCTTCAAACTCTTATTGAGTAGTGAAATAATTATAATGAAAAAAAAAACAATAAAGTTGATATTAAATCATTAAAGCAAAGGAAAAACAAGAGATTTTACAATATATTGAATTCATAAAATGAGTCTAACAAATACAAAAATTCATTGCTATAAGATTTATTTTAAAATTAATTAAAAAAAAGATATTAAAACAAATTGATAATGAACATTTGAAAAAAATTTGGAATTTTAAAGCAAACAAAAATTATTTTCGTGGTTCGATTATGGATAGCAATCATATAAAAGTTAAGTTATCCGACTGAAAGGTACAATCAATTGGCATGGTTTCTTTAAGAATGGCAACTAACGATTAAAGTTGTCAATTTCAGTTGCCAAAGTTAGCTCGAGTATGGCAACTACCATCTAAAGTTGTGAAAATCAGATGCAACAGAAAGGCCATGTTTGGGCATTTGTTTTGTTACTACTATTTGCTTTTAAGTTTTTTATCCCGTTGCCACTCAACCAAAACGGTATTATCGACATCAAACAGTCATAGGGCATTTGTTTTGTTACTACTATTCGCTGTTAAGTTTGCCCTGCTTCCACTTAACTACAACGGTATTATCGACATCAAATAACCATAGTTGCCATACGTTTTTTTCCTTTGCCAATTGGCAACTCAGCTGTGGTTTGTTTGCTGGCCATAATCGAACCATCGTTCTGAAGCTCTGGATATTCTTTATCAATCACACATACACACAAGCCAAATTGTCCTCAAAAATATATATATATATATTTGTTATTAAAAAAAAAGGTATAGAATGTCTTCATAACCCAACGATTTGGTTGTTGTGGTGCCAAGAAAATCAATGACCTTCTTTGTCTGAAGCAAATAAAAGTTATAACCATTAGTTTTGTTTCTTTTCAGTGTCTTGTACTTCGTCATCCTTCTCTTTTCCGATCATCTACTACTGATCGGACTTATGTTTAATCACTATATACTATATGTATTGGAAAATAAGTTTCATTCTTCCCTTCACAAGGATGTTTCTTCAATCAATCATTCATAGGTGAAGAGCTAATGGAATCTGCGGAGAAGGATACCAGAGTGTGAAAGGTTCTTTGTTTATATTGGAGATTACTAGTATGTTGGGATGTGTGTTTTGAGAGGGAGGAGGAGTAGGAGGAGGAGAGTGGTCATGATTTGTATATGTAAAGCTAAAATATCTATTAATATATAAATTAATAATAAATCGTGGCTTCTTTTTCGTGTTTTCTTTTTCAAGGAGGGGTTTCTAAATTCTTTGGAGATTGTTATCCAAAACTTGGGCAATCAATGCTGTTGACCTTACGTCTATACATTATTTTATTGTTTTTATTATAAATGATGTTTGCTTTTTATGCTAATTTAATAATATGCTTTATTTTTGTTTTTGTTTTTTGCGAATTGAAGTGGCTTTAAAAAATAAATTCAAATTCCAAGTGTCTACTAATCGCCAAATGTGTGATCTATTATAGGGTCTTAAAAAAATCCAACATGGTGATGGGTTGGTGTATTTTTTTTTTTTTTACACAAACTTTAAATTATTGTTATAATTAACTTCCGCCCTGCCCTGCCTTCTCCTTATGTTAATCATATTTCCTTTTTTTGTTGTTGTTTGTTTTAGTTTTGATTGTTGTATTCTTCTCTGTGATTTGGCGTTTGATTGTTGCTGCTATTGCTGTTGGCAACAGCTGAGTTGTTCGCTGCATTAGCTGTTGTATTGGCGTTGGCGGCGGCAGCAGCAGCATTTCCTGTGCTATGTTTTCCATGTTTGGAGCGATGTTGATGTTGCTGCTGGTGGTGATGATGATGATGGTGGTGCGAACGCCTGGCTGCCGATGAATTGTAAGGATGTGGATGAACGCTGAAAACAAGACACCAAATAAATTATTAGCATTCTTCTGGTTGTCCATTATTTTGCTAAATCCTTAGGTTTCTACTTTAATGGAAAAAATAAAATAGAACAAAGACAATTAAAAAGCCAAATATGTACATTACTAAACAAAATGATATATTGTACATAAAAAGAGTGTGAGAGGGAGAGAGAGAGAGAGAGAAAGGGGGAGAGAAAACACAAGTGATTGTATTCAATTGGGAATATACATAGCTATGGATACTTGGAAGGACACAACAAATGTTGGATTGTGGTTAAAATGTGTAGCTGTGAGTTATTATTTAAATGACGTTCTTTGTGAAACCATAATCCATCAGGCCATTCGTTTCGAAGTAACTGCGCGTTGGGCGCCAGCCACAGCCACTTCATATGGCCCTTTAGTTTTTTATTTTTTTTTTGTTTCTTAGTCTCGCGTATGTTTGTGATGCAGTTTTCCAAAAGCATGATGATAGCAGGAAGATTTATATGCAGAAAAGCGAGGATTCGATATAATATTATAAAATTAAAATATCAGTAAACGAAGGCGCACGTCATATATGAAATTTAAAAAATACCTAAAATAACCACAAAAAACGTTTAAAAAGGGGTTGTTTATATCTCGAAATATTCGTCTAAGAACCCATAAAGTCTACATATTAGACTGGGTTGATTTGTATGGATGAAAAAAAAAAACAAGTAAAAGCGTGCCTAGTTCGGTCAGGCCGAATCTTGGGAACCCACCACCATGGATTCTTCTAAAATATGGGAGCTATATCTGGTTATAGACCGATTTGGACAGTACTTGGCACAGTTGTTGGAAGTCATAACAGAACGCAAATCGGATGAAAATTGAGGCTTCCAGGGGTTCAAGAAGTCAAATCGGGAGATCGGTTTATATATGAGCTATATTAGGTTCTTGGCCGATTTGAACTGTACCTAGCATAGTTGTTGAGAGTCACAACAGAACACTATGTGCAAAATTTCAGCCAAATCGGACAAAAATTGCGGCTTCCAAGGGCTCAAGAAGTCAAATCGGCAGATCGGTTTATATGGGATCAATATCAGGTTCTTAACCGATTTGGACCGCACCTGGCATAGTTGTTAAGAGTCACAACATAACACTATGTTCAAAATTTCAGCCAATTCGGATGAAAATTTAGGCTTCCAGGGTCTCATGAAGTCAAATCTGGAGATCGGTTTATATGGGAGCTATATCAGGTTCTTAACCGATTTGAACCGTACTTGGCTCAGTTGTTGAAAGTCATAACAGAACACTATGTTCCAAATTTCAGCCAAATCGGACAAAAATTGCGGCTTCCAAGGGCTCAAGAAGTCAAATCGGCAGATCGGTTTATATAAGAGCTATATCTAAATCTGAACCGATATGGCCCATTTTCAATCACCGACGACCTACATCAAAAGTAAGTATCTGTACAAAATTTTAAGTGGCTAGCTTTGCGCGTTCGACCTCTATTGTGATTTCGACAGACGGACATGGCTAGATCAAAACAGAATTAAGAGACGATCCAGAATATATATAGTTTATGGGATTCCAGATCAATATTTCGAGGAGTTACAAACAGAATGACGAAATTGGTATACCCCCATCCTATGGTGGAGGGTATAAAAAACTTATAGCAAAAACGTAAATTATTGTACATACAATTCTAAGAAGTTTCTCCTCTGAAAACATGTATATAAAATAAAATCCTAATCCGCGCCTCTCGACTTCAAAATTTGTATACCCACAACCATAGAATGGGGATATACTAATCTAGTCATTCCGTTTGTAATACCTCAAAATATTCGTCTAAGACCCCATAAAGTATTGGGTTGCCCAAAAAGTAATTGCGGATTTTTCATATAGTCGGCGTTGACAAATTTTTTCACAGCTTGTGACTCTGCAATTGCATTCTTTCTTCTGTCAGTTATCAGCTGTTACTTTTAGCTTGCTTTAGAAAAAAGTGTAAAAAAGTATATTTGATTAAAGTTCATTCTAAGTTTTATTAAAAATGCATTTACTTCTTTTAAAAAATCCGCAATTACTTTTTGGGCAACCCAATATATATATTCTTGATCGTTCCGACGTTCTGACCCTAAAATGTTGACCTCCAACAACTATGCGAAGTACGGTCCGAATCGCTCTATAGCTCCCATATAAACCAATATCCCGATTTGACTTCTTGAGCCGTTACAAGACGCATTTTTTATCCGTTCCAGTTCAAAGGACCGTTCGCCACGGGAACTGCGTGGCCATTGGTTATTTAAAGGCGCCAATAACCCGCCTTGCCATATCGAGCATCATAGGCACTCAGTGAACGCGGCCGCAGCTACCGGGCGCGTCTACAGGTTGCGGATAGTGGGATGCACCATGCGGAGTAGCTGCAACGGCAGTCGTGGACAAGCAGCGGTATCGGCTCTTGCACAAATACTGAGTGCCTATGATGCTCGATATGACAAGGCGAGTTATTGGCGTCTTAAATATCCAATGGCCACCCTGCTCCCGCGACCCGGTCGAACTACTTGTTTAAAAAATAAATTAAGATTGATAAGTAAACACGAGATAACTTTCATTAAATCGCTATCGAAAACGTATTAAACAACCGATTTTTACCTTAAAGTCAAAACAAGTAAAAACGAGCTAAGTTGGATCGGGCCGAATCTTGTATACCATCTACCATTGATCGCATTTGTCAAGTTCCTTGCACGGTTTTTCTTTACAGGCAGAAACTAAAAAGGACCAAGCAACAAACTTCGTTGATTTTGTTTTAAATTTGGTAAGGAATTGCTTCCAGTATATGCCTCATATCAGCTTAGAGACGGATGCAGACTAATTGGCATGTATGTTGTATGTTATCAGAAAAATCGGAAAATAGGAAATGCAAAATTCCAGCCAAATCGAATAAGAATTGCGCCCTCTAGAGGTTTAGTAAGTAAAATCGGCTGGTTTAGCCAAATCGAATAAGAATCACTCTAGAGGCTCAAAAAGTCGATTCGGGAGATTGGTTTATATGGTGGCTTTATAAAGATATAGTCCAATATAGACGGCGATGAAGAATATACAATCGGCGTTGAAAATTGCTTGATGTTGTAATCGTAAGGGCAAAAATAATCGGTATATCTCTTTTCCTATGAAGTTATGAAAAATAGGTAATTGTTAAGGGGTGGGAACGGAGCGAAAAAATTGCTGGAGCAGAGCGGGAGTGAAGTTATATTCGATTTGCCAGAAATTTTGGAGGAGGTATTTTTCTATGATTTCTAAAAGACCATGACAAGTACGGTCCATGTCGGTCAACAACTTGATATAGTTGTTTTATATTTGAAAGTTATTCAAAGAACTTGTCGCATGCGATTCTTGGTGGAGGATAAGAGATTCAGCCCGGCCGAACTGAACGTTTTTTTTTTTTAATTTTATATAAACTATCCAATTATCTTTATACCACTTTATACACTACCACTGTGCATTATAACTTTGTGCTCAGAATCGCTTCCTGGTTCGATTTAGCTATGTTCGTCTGTCTATCCTTGTATTCTTGTGATCAAGGTACCGGTCGCATTTGTGTTCCGATTGTTGTAAAATTTTGCACAAGTCACTTGTTTGGTCCAAGGACGATAGCCTTTATAAAAATTTCATCCGATATGGCCTTTTAAGGCTGTAGTAGCCACAATTTTGTTCCGATCTTTCTAAATTTTTGTGTGAGATGTTTAATTTGACCTCCCAAAACGTGTGCATTTCACGTTTTGTATAGCTTCCATATACACATCTTTCATCCGATATGAACTTTTTAGGCTGTAGTAGCCACAAATTTGGCCCGTCTTTACCATGAGGTGTTTCATATGACGTCCCAACATGTGTGCACAAATCATCATCAAAATCATACCAAACTCGAGCTAAACCTACCAAATGTTCTACAAGCCGAAATTGCGGTATATATTTTTATATCCGCCACCTGATACTAGGCCATTTTGTCATTTCATTTTAAACACCGTCGTTATTCATAAAGGGTTTAGCCATGTCCATCCGTCTGTTGGTTGAAATCACTCTATAGCCTTACGTTCAATGATGGCCTATATCTTGATATAGCACTCGTATTTTTGCCCCGATTTCAATAAACAACAGCGCCGAGTTTGGATAGAGCTATCTCCCGACCCAGGAATGCGCTTTTACTACCACACCTCAGCATCTTTGTATGCGGCTGCCACATAGGCCTATTATCCGATTGAAGGCTACATAAGCTTGATGAGGATCTTCACGTCCACATGAAAATGTGGCAGCAACATTCAATATCAGAACTTACGCCCTTTTTACCAAAATTTAAAACAGCGAGACCCTTGTAATAGTATTTGGTCTCTCAACATCCATGGTTTTGTTCTGCACTCTTAACGAATACGCAGAAACGACAAGAAGTAAATTAATTTTGAATTATCCCGTGCGATTTTTTCGGTTATTTTTGTTGTTGTAAGAGTGTGTTGCACACTGAGGCGGCAACCCTTGCCGATGAAGCAGTCCATGGGGTCAATCCGATACGTACAACCGGCTGCCATGGGATTAATTAATTTGGTGTTTATATGTTGGAAAAACCGATAAAAATTGAGGTCAGCCTACCAACCTACAAACAGAATAAAAATCTACCAATTTTGGTAGGAATCTACCAAAAACGGCAGCACTGGTCGTGAGTCGTGATCTTGTGAGCGTGCGTGAACGTGAATCGACATAAAAAGTCACGCGTGTGTAAAATTTCTCGTAAGCGTGCGTTGGTGAAAAATCACTCACATACACATCTCTATTCGTGAGTATCTCTTAATCCCAGTTATTCCAGTTGGCGATGGCCTAATCGAATGTCGAAATTTTTACAAAATGGGATTATGGTTTTCGAAGACGAATATTCGTTTACATTTTTGGTATCACATAAGTCGAATTCAACTGTCAAATTTACCGAAAATATCGATATATAAGTTAATTGGTCTTTTTGGGCGATGTGGTCTTTTTTGGCGATTGATGGGACCTCGTTTCCAGGAGGGAGAGTTCTGGCTGGAGGCGTGCCGTCATCCCCTGGACCAGCTGTAAAGGGTGATTTTTTAGCTATTATCTTTTTGGCAACACTGATTTAAACAGCTCACACCAGTTTCGTGTTTTGTTTCACTGTCAAACATCTTCAGTTTGGTCTATAATTTAACCATGAATCGTCTTATAAACGAACAAGGCTTGCAAATATTGCAGTTTATTATCAAAATGCGTGCTCTGTAAAGAAAGTTCAAATACTGTTCATCGACGAAGCTCATCTTTGGCTCAATGGGTACGTCGTAAATAAGAATAATTGTCGATTTTGGAGTGAATATAAACCAGAGGCATTGCAAAAGGTACCAATGCATTCCGAAAAAGTCACAATATGGTGCGGTTTATGGGCTGGCGGCATCATTGGACCGTACTTCTTCAAAGATGGTGCGAATCGTTACTTAACTGTAAGTGATGACCGCTATCGTGAGATGATATTAACCTTTTTTGACCAAAATACATGAGCTTGACTTGCACTACATGTGGTTTCAACAAGACGATGCCGCAGCACGTGTAACAATAAACTTCCCAGCACCACAGGCTGGTTGCGGATGATAGAATCTCCATACGGAGTAGCTGCAAGGGCAGTCGCGGTCAATCAACGGAATAGGGCGGAGAGTCTCAGTGAGAAGCCGAGCTGCACCAGCTCTTACACAAAAGCGGAGTGCCTTTGATGCTCAATATGACAAGGCGAGTTATTGGCGCCTTTAAATAACAAATGGGCACCCCGATCTCGCGGCGATCGGTCCATTGGACCGAAACGAGCTTGCTCACCTGCAGGAGCTTGATCGCCACCTCCACATAAGAATGTGGCTAAAACAGCGTTCGGGAACGATCAATTGGCTACCTAGATCGTGCGATTTAACGCCTTTAGGCATTTTTTGTGAGTCTATTTTAAAGCTCATGTCTATACAGACAAGCCCGCTTCAATTAACGCGTTGGAAGACAACATTGAAGCATTTATTCGTAATAAAATGTTGGCCGAAATGTTGGAAAGAGTATGCCAAAATTGGACTAAGCGAATGGATCATTTGAGGCGGAGTCACGGTATACGACTCTACAAAGTATATATATTTCGGATCGTCGCAAAATACAAAAACGGTTTAACGATGCCCGTGTGTCTGTCCGTCCGTCTGTTGCAATCTCTCTAGAGCCTTCAAAAATTGAGATATTGAGCTGAAATTTGGAACAGATACGTCTTTTTGCTTCAAGCAGATTAAGTTCTTGAAGGGGTCAAATCGGACCATATTTGGATATAGCTGCTATATAGACCGATTTTCCGATAAAGGGTCTAATGCCCATAAAAACTTTATTTTTCATCCAATTTTGCTGAAATTTGAAGTAGTTTAAGGCTTCCCGACAACTGACAAAAATATGGTTCAGATTGGACTATATTTAGATATAGCTACCATATAGACCGATCTCCCGATAAAGGGTCTGAAGACCATAAAAGCTTTATTTATTACCCGATTTCGCTGAAACTTAGGACAGAGGGTTATTTTAAGCCTTCCGACATATGACCTAAATATGGATTAGATCGGTCCATATTTAGATATAGCTGCCATATAGACCGATCTCCCGATAAAGGGTCTGAAGCCCATAAAAGCTTTATTTATTACCCGATTTCGCAGAGGGTTAAAACATAAGGTTATTTTAAGCCTCCCGACATCTGACGAAAATATGGTTCATATATTTATATATTTTGATATATTTGTCATATAGACCGATCTCCCGATAATGGATCTGAAGCCCAAAAGAGCTTTATTTATTACCCGATTTCGCTGAAATTTGAAACAGTGGGTTATTTTAAGCCTCCCGACATCTTACACAAATATGATTCAGATCGGACTATATTTAGATATAGCTGCCATATAAATCGATCTCCCGATAAGGAGTCTGAAGCCCATAAAAGCTTTATTTTTTAACTGATTTCGCTGAAATTTGAAACATTGACTAGTTTTATGCCTCCCAACATAGGACCCAAAAATGTTTCAGATCGGACTGTATTTAGATATAGCTGTCATATAGACCGATATGCCGGTTAAGTACCTAAAGCTCATAACAGCTTTATTTATTACCCGATTTTGTGGAAATTTGTTGTTTTGCTTTTCTAGAAACAAAATGAGGCCAATTGGTCTAAGCTGGAAGTAAATCCAATAATAAAATAGCTTTTTGGTAGAAAATTGTATCAACATTTTCTTTTAATCGAATATTTCGTCAAATTTTTTTCTAGTCCAAAATGTCATCCAGACTAGATTTTTGTATTCGTTTCAGTAGTTGTCATGAAATGTTGGATAATATATATCAGCGAAATAAAAGGACGTTCACTTTTTTATATTTTAAATAAATATGGTAAACATAAAGATTATTGTAAACTTTATATACAGCAAAAAAAGTTATTATAATAAAATGTTCCCTTAACCGTCGAACTCCAAAGATGGGGGGGAAACAACATATTTACAAAGACATATACAATGGATAACTACAACTATGTATAGACTGCCGTAAATTAAAGGAATCTTACATTCTGATTAAGGCCTTGGCGTTACGTAGACTAGGCTGGAGAAAGCATTTAAGAAATATCTTATAAAGGGTTGGGTGGCTAGGGGTGCACCATTGCTTATTTATTTTACTAAAACAATGGTATGACAAATAAAAACCTCTACAATTTCTCAACAATGATAATGATTGTAGATTGTTTTCTAACTTAGCCGAAATTTGGTCGATGATGATGATGACATGCCATGCTGATCGTTGGTTTCGTTCTTAGTTGATTCGCTTGCTTTGGTCGATTATTTCGTGTAGATGAAATGACTATCGTTAAAATTATAAGCAGAAATTTTCGTTTTTGTTTAATCATTGCTACTGTTTGCGGTATTTGCCTTTTTTGTAATTTTTGGTTTTTGTCGTTGTAGTCGTTCTTTTTACTTGCGGTAAAATCGTGGGTTATACAAACGCCAATCTCTAAATAAAGGCGGGCGCAACATTCGATTATACAGCCATTTGTGATGTTACATGGATTAGAGGAGAAATGTTGTTTTGATTGTTGGTTTTGGTTTAGAAATAAATACAAAATTTTTCAGATTAGAAAAAAAGTAGTTGTTTGCTTATGAGATTTTAGTAAAGCAAAATTTTATATAAAAACAAATAAAAATGTGCTAATTTCGGACGGGCCGAATCTTATATACCCTCCTCCATCATGGATCGCATGTGTGATATTCTTTACACTGTTTCTATATAAAGGCAGAAACTAAAAAATAATAATGAAATGTCAAACTATAAAAAATTAATATTTGGATAAGAAGCGCCTTATTAAGGAAATCAAGGCGCCAAACTAGATATAGATTTATATGGAAGCTATATCAGGTTATGGATCGATTCGGGCCATACTTGGCGACTCATAGCTGAAGTCATTGTGTAATTTTTCAGCGCACTCGGGAGATCGATTTCGGCTGCTATATCAAAACATGGACCGATTTGGCCCATTTACAATCCCAACCGACCTAAACTAAAAAGAAGTATTTGCACAAAATTTCAAGCGCCTAGCTTTACTCCTTCGAAAATTAGTGTGCTTTCGACAGACAGATGGACGGACGTATATGGCAAGATCAATTCAAAATATCATGACGATCAAGAATATATATACTTTATAGAGTCTTAGACGAATATTTTAAGGTGTTACAAATGGAATGACATAATTAATATACCCCCATCTTATCGTGGAGGATATAAAAATTGAGATATTGAGTTGAAATTTTGCACAGGTTATGAATCGATTCGGGTCATACTTGGCAACTCGTAGCAGAAGTCGTTGTGTAAATTTTCAGCGCACTCTAGAAACTCAGGAAGTGAAATCGGGAGATCGGTTTCGCTAGCCATATCAAAACATGGACCGATTTGACCCATTTATAATCCCAACCGACCTACACTAATAAAAAGTATTGGGTTGCCCAAAAAGTAATTGCGGATTTTTCATATAGTCGGCGTTGACAAATTTTCACAGCTTGTGACTCTGTAATTGCATTCTTTCTTCTGTCAGTTATCAGCTTTTACTTTTGGCTTGCTTTAGAAAAAAAGTGTAAAAAAGTATATTTGATTAAAGTTCATTCTAAGTTTTATTAAAAATGCATATACTTTCTTTTAAAAAATCCGCAATTACTTTTTGGGCAACCAATATTTTTGAAAAATTTCAAACGCCAAGCTTAGTGTGCTTTCAACAGACAGACGGACATGGCTAGATCGACTTAAAATGTCGGCACGATCAAGAATATATATATATACAGGGTGGCTGATGAAAGCCGCTACCAAAAAAAAATGTAATAACTTTTTTTCTATTTAATAATAATAATTTAATAATTAATTTAATTAATTAATTAATTAATTTAATTAATAATAATTTAATAATTAATTTAATAATTTAATTTAACATGAATAAAAGAAAAATGTATTCCATACACCGAAAAAAAAATGTAGCAATATTCATCATTGTAGCAATATTCATCAGCCTGTATTTTATGAGGTCTTAGACGAATATTTCGAGGTGTTACACACAGAATGAGAAAACTAGTATAGCCCCATTCTATGGCGGAGGTTATAGAAATTAAGTATACAAAAATTTTAAGCTTTGAAAAAAAAAATTTTTTGTTGACAGGCCAATCCTTGACGCACGCTACAGAAAAAAATTGCTATAACTTTTTTCAGTGTATTGTAAAATTTTCATATTTTGTTCACTTGAAAGAGCAACGGAAGCATGATGTCGAACAATATATGATTTGAAAAATAAACATTTTTTTTCGCACTCAAAAATTAAAACAGCCCTTTTTTCTTCACGCACACTACAACGCAAGGTCCTGACATTGCGTGTCCAATATTTAAATTTCTAAAAGAGAAACTTATTAATTTTTTTTTTCCTAAAACTGAAGATTATTAAGAGGATAAAAATATTTTAATAGTTTGGCTCCGTTTGGAACCGTTAAAAAAATTTCTTTTTTTTTTAATAATAATATGGGACCTTAGATAGGGTATAATTTAGATGTGATTTCTATATTAAATATCATCAAAGTCCAGATTTTTTTTTATAGATTTTTAAAATTTAATATTTACTAGTAATTTTGCCAACATATTCTAGCTCGAGATAACATTCAAAGAATATGATAGCAAAGAACTCATAAAAGTTGATCAAGTGTGTGTTATTTAAAACACTTTGACTGTTGAGTGGATCATGATTTCTGATACGCCATGTATCTTCATCATAAATATCTCAAAGCCCAGATTTTTTTTTAGATTTTTAAAATTTAATATTTACTTGTAATTTTGCGAACATATTCCAGCTCGAGATCATATTCAATGATTTCTATTCAAAGAATAGCACAGCAAAGAGCTCATAAAAGTTGACCAAGTGTGTGTTATTTAAAACACTTTGACTGTTGAGTGAATCATGATTTCTGATACGCCATCATGTATCTTCATCAGCACCTTTGTCAAATCGATTAAGGCAACCTACATACCCAAAGACTATTGAGTATGGTGTAGAGCACGCTTTTGTTTTGAAACAAAGAGCTGATGAAGTTACATGGCGTAACAGAAATCATGATCCACTCAACAGTCAAAGTGTTTTAAATAACACACACTTGATCAACTTTTATAAGTTCTTTGCTTTGCTATTCTTTGGATAGAAGGCATTCACCCTTATTCCTGTTGTCGAAGGCGAAAATCGACAGCAGTCGTAGTCGAAGGCGAATTTCACATTTCAAGGTATTCTGTAAATTATTCACCTTCGACAGCTTGATAATAGAACAATATTGTGGTAAATAAATGTACAATATAATATAAAAATAGGATCCATACTCTTTCGATAAACAGGCGTAATGTAGTTTACAATGCAATTACCTTATATATGCATCGTTTTCGTAAAATTTGACAGTCAAATTCGACTTTATGATACCAAAAATGTAAACGAATTTTCGTCTGCGACAACCATAATACCATTTTTTAAAAATTTCGACATTCGACTACGCACAATGACCAACCGGAATAAGAGGGATTTAATATGATCTCGAGCTGGAAGATGTTCGAAAAATCACGAGAAGATTTTAAAGATCAAAATTAAAGACCGCAAACAGACATTTAATATTTACTCTGACCGACTGGACAAAATTCGGAGGACTACTCAGAAGAAGACTAGGGCAAGGTAGTTTAGATTGTCCAAGCATAGAACACATTGCCGGCAATGTCAAAAGGATTACGACTGCACTTGTGGGGTCTTTTGAAGATAGCTGTCCTGTTCGACAAGGGAAATTAGAGGCAAAACATGCCCCCGATAGCGTTAATGACGCGGCATGATGAAAAAGTTTCTCTCACAAACCCATGTCCAAACTGAAACTTTAGCAGACGACATGGGAGTGAGAGCAGTGACAACGGAGGACATGTTGAGGCTTTTGATGAAAACCCATTTTTCACAGGATACGAAGGGACACACGGAGACACCAGAATTTTGGAATAATGAGGTTGACTGAAGGCTTATCATTACAGAATTTATGGTAAAGGTAGCGTTGAGGAGCATCCAACCATTTGAGTCGCCCGGACCTAATGGAATACTTCCGGCGATACTACAGAAGCAGGCCCACTATCTGGCGCCCCAACGGCCACTACTTTCACAACCTGCCTACGACTTGCGTATTCTCCGAGAGCCTGGCAGGAGGCAAGGGTGGTATTTATACCCAAACCCGGCAAGGCAAGTAATGCGACATCAAAGGCCTACAGACCTATAAGCCTTACGTCCTTTCTACTATAAACCATGGAACGTATTGTGGACACCATGATAAAGAGTAGGACATCCAGCGAACTGCTCAAATACAAACAGCATGGCTATTTCAAGGAAAGGTCGGTGGAGACTGCCCTGCACGAGGTTGTGCCTAAAATAGAGGAATCCTTAAATGCCAAGACGTACACATTGGCAATATCCTTTGACATTGAGGGGGCTTTTAAGCATGTGCGGACAGACACACTGATTCAATTCTTAGACCAGTACCGGGTGGACCGACCGAGTCCTTAGAGACTGGATCAAACATATGCTTGGAAAAGATCAGAAGAAAATGGCACAGGGAACGTTACTCCTATGGGTGACCACCAAAAATAACCTATAACGAATGCTGACTGAGGAGGCTTCTAAGGGGTAAGGATCCGAACCAGTTATGCTGAAGGGCCGAAAGGGTCTAGCAGATGATATACGACTGGACTAGACCTAGGGGTCTCAATGGTAACTCAGAGAAGACTGAACTTTCCCTGTTCAAGGGGGTGACGAAGGTGGGCCAATTTGAACCATTTATCGATGTCTGACAAGGTCAAATACTTAGGAGTGATCTTGGACAGAAAACTGAATTGAAAGTATCACATTCAGGACCCTACCGAGAAGGCATACAGATCTTGGCACTATGTAGACGAGCGTAGGCTCGAAATGGGCCTGAATTCGAGGATAGTGCACTGGCCCTACAGGAGCGGGATTAGACCAATACTTACTTAAGCCAAGGTAGTTTGGTGTCCATGGAGAAAAAATGCGTAACGTAACGATAATAAACAGGTTCCGAGAACATGTTGTCTTGGCATAGGCGGAGCGATGAGAACCACGCCCATTAGGGCACTGGAGACTTTTCTAGATATCTGACTAATAGACATACAGATTAAGTGTGAGGCAGCCACTGCGGCTATGACACTTAAGGTGACAGGTGACTTAAGGTAAGGTATAGACGTCACTGAGCAGGTCATACCATCGCGGTTTAATCGAGTCATTGATGGGAAACCTGGAAGGAATGGAAAAAGTTTCCAATCGGATACCTGAGACGACACTTGTGGTCGAGTGCGAGACACTGCTGCCAGCGGCAGTCTTGGATTGAGGGAAACCCGTTTATTGCCATCTTGAAGATCAAGTTACAAAGATGGATCGAAGCTAGGGGACAGAGTAGGCCTGTGGGTCTACATTGAGAACCCTGGGTCTGAGATCTGTTTAAGACTGTCGGAGCTTAATACCGGCTTACAGGCTGAGATCCGGGCGTTCAGGGAATGGGTAAGGTGGTGTGGTGTTAACGCGAGGACGTCGAGTGTGAGCATCTTTACGGACAGTAAACTGGCCATCAGCGCAATAACAACCTGGACTGTAAGGTCACGTACAGCCTTGGAGTGTAAGTAGGAAATAAACCCCTACTAAAAGGATGGCAGGATCCGCATCATTTGGGTGCCGGGCCGCAGCGGATTAAGGGGGAATGAAAGAGCAGACAATTTGACAGTGAAGACCAGAGGACTGCCGTCAATAAAATTGGTTAACCAGAAGCCTTTCGGGGCGAAGCAGTCTGAGTTAAGGGCTTGGGGGACGAACGTGCACGGGATAGTTGTAAGCACCACACAGGTTGGTCCGATCGGTGTGATGTTCACGAGAAGCTTAGCGGCAAGCTATCGGGCGCGTCCGCAGGTTTCGGATAGTGGAATGAAATATACGGAGAAGCTGCAACGGCAGTCGCAAACAATCAGTGATATCGAGCGGAGTCTCAGTGAGAGGTCGGGCGGCACCGGCTCTTGCACAAATACTGAGTGCCTATGATGCTCGATATGACAAGGCGAGTTACAGGCTCCTTTAAATAACTAATCACCATCCTGTTCCTGCGGCGATCGCTCCTTTGGAACGGAACGAGCATGTTGTTGTTGTTGTAGCAGTGTGTTGTACACTGAGGCGACAGCCGTTGCCGATGAAGGAATTCATCGGGTCAATCCGATACGTACAACCGGCTGGCATGGGATTGACGAGAATGCTCACCTACAGGAGATTGATGAGGATCGCCACCTCCACATAAAAATGTAGCTTCAACAACAACAGCAACGAACGTGCATGTGACACTGTGGAACAGCAAAACGGTTAGTAGGACGACGAAAATTCTATAGTGAGATTCGGATCGTGAAAAAACGAGGCTATTATTGATAGGAAGTAAGCAGGAGGTTAGTATAGCTATCGGTATCATAACAGGACACATAGGACTACGAGCTCATTTTTCCAAAATCGGGGCGGCAAGTGGGGAAGATGATGAGACGTTGGAGCATTTCCTAAGTCATTGCTCTGCTTTCACTGCTAAAAGACATCGACACTAAGATGGGTACACAATACCAGACATGAACCAACTTAGGGTTCAAATAGGAATTTTGTAAGTAGCACGGAATTCCCGACTTATGTTTTCTTTCTAAGAGACATCGGCACTTAGATGGGTACACAATACCAGACTTGAACCAACTTAGGGTTCAATTAGGAATTTTGTAAGTAGCACAGAATTCTTGACTTAGATTTTCTTTTTACAAGTTACTTTTTAGAATTTAGAGCGCACAACCAACCAATTACTGGCTTGGGTGTATTTCCATAGTGGCATGGGGCGGATTAATATCCCCACTCTCTTTTCAATCTAAACTCATAGAAGTATGCCTTCAAAAATGAGGCTTGGACTACATTGCATCTTCACAAGGGATACCTCTGCCGTATTTATGAATTCCTTCTGAAGTAAATTCCAAATTTTGCCCATGAACATTCCACTAAGGAACAGGGCCAAACTTCTCACATATCAATGAGTGCAGTCCGATTCAAGTTTTAAGCTCAATGATAAGGGGCCTCCTTTTTATAGCCGCGTCCGAACGGCGTGCCGCAGTGCGACACCTCTTTCGAGAGAAGTTTTACATGGCATAGCACCTCACAAATGTTGCCAGCATTAGGAGGGGAAAACCACCGTTGAAAATTTTTTCTGATGGTCTCGCCAGGATTCGAACTCAGGCGTTCAGCGTCATAGGCGGACATGCTAACCTCTGCGCTACGGTGGCCCCATTCCTTCTGAAGTACCCTTCAAAATATACCAGTAATTCTACCTTTCATAAGGACAAGTATTTACCCGATATGGAATAACAATGAGCTCCGATCTGTGTGGCGTTAATCGTTGTCACGGGAAGTTTAGCTGCGAGCTACCGGACACTTCCACAGATTGCGGAAAATGGAACGCTACATACACAGGAGCTGCAACTGTAGTCGCGGACAATCAGCTATATGGAGCGGAGAGACTCAATGAGAGGCCGGGCCACCTGAGTGCCCATGATGCTCGATATGACAAGTCGAGTTATTGGCGCCTTTAAATAACCAATGACCATCATGTTCACGCGGCGATCGATCATTTGGACCGGAACGAGCTTTACTCACCTATAGGACATGAGGCTAAAACAACATTCTGGATCCTGGTGTCAAAGTTCATTGTTTTTTTTGGATTTTTTTTTTCTTAACTGCAGCTTAGCCAGATTAATAGCAGTAATCCCATGGCAGCCGGTTCTACGTACCGGATTGACCCGATGAAATCCTTCATCGGCAAGAGCTGCCGCCTCAGTGAACAACATATTGCTACAACAACAACAATAACAGTAAATATAGCGATACCCAAAGAAGGTTTGGGTGATTTTTACGAAGAAGGTAACTAAAGACACTGAATTTTGTCCCCTCTATCAACTTAATGCTAAAACACGTAGGAGATTTCAATCAAGTTGTTTGAGATATAGTCATTGCTGTGAAAGTTTCTCCTCATTCAAAGAACGGCCATTTGGGCCGTACACGGAAAATACTCTAATAGATTGAAGGTTGTATGAAATATTTTCTGTAGTAGCTGAGAATAGAACAGCTTGTATGCATGAACTCTTCTCTAGTTGCTGTCTAGACTCATTAATAACCTGACCTACACTATAGTAACGATTATTTTATATGGCTAACTAATATTTCGAAAAATATTTTAATAATGTGCATTAAAAAGCATAAAAAGCGCCGAATTTCCCTTTTTAAGATGCTGCAAATACGAAAAAGGAAAGCCCTGCGTAATTTTCTTTTTGCTGGCTAACATCATTTTGCATTAGAACGTCTGATTCATCAATTTAAACGAGGTATTTTGAAAATGAAAATTGTTTTTGCTTGATTTTGTTTGTCACAAACCTTGGTGACGATGCGGTGCTGTGATTATGCATCGTTGGTGTGGTGGCCAATGGCGATGATGGTGGAGTTCTCAATGGTCTACGGGGTGAAGCTCCGCTTATATGGCTACTGCGATAGGCAGACGAGCGTCGTGGTGTGGCTGACGACACATAGGGGCTGTTGTTATTAGCGGTAGTGGCTGTGGCGGCGGAGGCTGCCCCAATGCTTAACGACGGCTTAGCATGTGACGAAGTAGACGACGACAACGACGACAATGTTGGCGGTGGTGTTGGTCTGGTTTCCGATGCTGATGATGGCATTGTGGTCACATTCACAATAGTATCGATATCAGAGGAGCTGAATGTTGAATGTTAGAGAGAAAGAAGTTGTTTGGTTTCAAATCAATTTCAATTGTTGTTGAAGTTTTTTTGTTGTTTAAGTGTTGTCAATTGAGTTTTGAACAGTTTTTCGTAAATGGCTAAAAAAAACCTCTACTTGAGCTTTTGTTTTTGTTTAATTTTGTTAGGTAAGGGCCAAACAATGCGAAGATGAGGCATGACTTTTAATTGTTTTTTGTGGTTTGATAGGGGAATGACTAGCTAGGTGGTTTTAACGAGAGAAAGAGAAAAGTGTTGGGGTAGGGAAATGCATAACGAAAACAAAAATATTTAAAAAAATACCAACAAAAGAAACGTTCTTTAAGAAATAAAATTAAGAAATTTATATGAAAAATTTAATTAAAATTTATTTTTTTTTAAGAATTAAAGAATAGAACAAAAATTTACAATTCCGCCTACCTCAGTTTGATTTTATTCTATTTTTCTGAATAGCTTTTTGTTTTGGGGCATTTGTGGTGGTAGTGAATGTTGATGGAAGTTGATGAAGTTTGTAAGTAGTAGTAGTAGTAGTAGTATTATCACTATATTAGGGCATTATTTCAAAGTTAGTAGGTATTTAGTCTAAATAACAAACGTCTGTTAGTTGAGGGCTTGTCTTTTTACTTTGCTTGGCATTTGATTTGCTTTTACTCTTTTTTATATTTTTTGGTTAGAAGAAGGAGGATATTTTCGAGATCGCTAGCTGGGTTAAGGAATTTGATCGTTAATGCATTTCTTTTTTTGCAGTTTTCATTTCGTTTTTGTTTTCGTTTCAATTACAAGTAGTGTTTGTTTCATTGTTTGGAATTTAATAATCATTATATCTGCAAAAAGATTGAATATTTGAAAAATAAAGAATTGTTTTAAAGTTTGGCTTTATCATCTACACATTTTCTTTTCTTTTTTTTTTTGTTAACAAAATGTAATTATTTATAGTATGAAGAAGAAAAAAACAAAGAGAAACGCGCTAAGTTCGACTGGGCCGAACTTTGCATACCCACCACCATGGATCAAGGGGAGAACTCAAAAGAAAATCAAAAAGTTGCAACTTTCGGTATTTTCGATATTTGGAAATTTCCCATCACCTATATATCAAACGAAAATGTGGAGTGAAAGTCGGGAGATCGATATATGTAGAAGCAATATCAATGCACAGACCGAATAAACCCAAATTTAATGACGTCAGTTGGAAGTAATGAGCGAAATCATTGTACAAAATGTTAACCCAATCGGATAAAAATTGCGCCCTCTATAGGCGCAATGTGTCTTAAAGTATACATTCAGTGTCAGATTGCTTTTTTTGTTTAGTTTTGGAAAAAATTTAAATTTTTCGATAGTATCCATCGGAAAAATATCAATCGATATTCAGTAAAAAAATTAAATATCGAAAGTATCGATAGTAATAATCGATATTTTCCGAGGATAGTCCACTGGCTCTACAGGAGCGTGATAAGACCAATACTTACTTACACCTCAGTCGTTTAGTGGATTGCTATGGAGAAAAAGTGCAACATAAGGACCATACAACAGGTTCAGAGAACATGTTGTCTTGGCATAGGTGGGGCGATGTGGACCACGCCCACTTGGGCAATGGAAACTATTCTAGATATCCGACACATTGACATACTGATTAAGTGTGAGCAGCCACCGTAGCGCAGAGGTTAGCATGTCCGCCTATGACGCTGAACGCCTGGGTTCGAATCCTGGCGGGAATATCAGAACAATTTTCAGCGGTTATCCCCATGTTAATGCTGGCGACATTTGTGAGGTACTTTGCCATTTAAAAACTTCTCCCCAAAGAGGTGTAGCTCTGCGGCACGCCGTTCGGACTCGGCTATAAAAAGGAGGTACCTTATTATTGAGCTTTAAATAGAATAGGACAGCACTCATTGATATGTAAGAAGTTTGCCCCAGTTCTTTAATGGAATTTTCATGGGCAAATTTGCAAGCCACTGCGGCTTTGAGACTTAAGGCGATGGGAGCAGCTCATAACATCGCGGTGTAATATCGAGGCGAAGATAGGAAACCTGGAAGGAGGGAAAGAGGTTTCCGATCGGATACCTGAGATGAACCTTGAAGTCGAGTGCGAGGCTCTGCTGCCATCGGCACAGTCTTGAATTGACGGAACCATAGTATTGCCATCTGGAAGATCATGTTACACGGATGGATCAAAGCTAGAGGACAGAGTGGGCCTGTGGGTTTACATTGAGAACACAGGAACTGAGATCTGTTTTAGAATGCCTGACCATAATACGGTCCTGCAGGCGGAGATCCGGGCGATGACGGAATCCGTGAAGTGGTGTGGTGCTAACGCGAGGACGTCGAGTGTGAACAGTGAAATTGCCATAAGGGCAATAACTACCAAGACGGTAAGGTCACGAACAGTCTTCTCTGAGGATGGCAAAATCCGCATCATTTGGGTGCCGGGCCATAACGGAATAAGAGAAATGAAAGGGCCAGAGGACTGCCGTCAATAAACTTGGTTAACCCGAACCCTTTCGGGTCGACACAGTCCGAGTTAAGGGAGAGGGCGACGAATGCGCATGCAACATTGTGGAACAGCGAAACGTCGGTAGGACAGCGAAAATCATATGGGAGGATCCAGATCGTGAGAAGACAAGGTTATTACTGAAAGGAAGTAAGATGGAGGTCAGTATAGCTATTTGTATCATAACGGGATACATAGGACAACGAGCTCACTTATGTAAAATCGGTGCGGCAAGTGATAGCATGCGGGGAAGATGATGAGACGTTGGAGCATTTCCTTTGTCATTGCCCGGCTTTCGCGTCTAACAGATACCGGCACTTAGGAGGAGACACAATACCAGACATGAACCAACTTAGGGGAGTGGCATTGAAAACAATTAAGGATTTTGTAATTAGCACGGAATTCCTAATTAAAAATTTTCTTTTTAGAGGTTACTTTAAAGTTTTTAGAGCGCACAACAAGCCAATTACTGGCTTAGGTGTATGTCCATAGTGGCATGGGGCGGAATTATATCTGACCCATATTTTCAACCTAACCTAACCATCGATATTTTGCCAGCTCTAGTTTAAGGAGGCCACTCAAAAGCAGCGTCGCCGTTTTGGGCTTTTTATACCAAAATTGGTAGAATTTACTTTAAATTTAAGGGTTTGGTCGAATGGACGGCCCATTTCTGTTTACCACACATCAAAATATCCATTTCTTGATCGTCGTAAAATTCTAAGTCCATTGGACCATCAGTCTGCTTGTTGTAATCTCGCTACTGCCTTCAAAATTGAGTTATTGAGTTATGCTAATATCCCCAATATGCGCGTGGGGTATGGTCTAGATGGGATTGTATCTTAAGTTCTCATATAAATCGATCCCCAGATTTAAGGCCTATAGAAATCGAATGTTCGATTCTCCTGAAATTTGACACAGTGAGCTGTGTTTTTCTCTTTGACGTCCTTGCATATATGGTTTAGATTGGTATTTTTTTTGTTTTTTCCCCACAAAGACTGCACATCTGATTAAAGGTCTTCCTCCGATATGTGGTCTATTTGTTAAACGATTTTCCTGAAATTTGGTACAGTGAGCTATGTTAAAACCCTACATATCCCTTCCTAATATTGCGCAAATAAAATCATATGATCCTGAACACATATAAGAGCCATTTATTACCCGATTTCACAGGAATTCAGAACAGTGAATTGAGGCGAGTTTGGTCTAGAGCAGATCAAATTTCGAAGAATTTGCCCAAGGATGACTTACTCGATGCAAGATCAGCGTTGACCTATGTAACAGTGTTACTCATCGTAAGAGCAGCGCTGTCCTGTGTGGCAGTGGTATGGTAAAAAGTTGTGGATATAACCTGTATCCGAGAACAAAAAAATGGATCTGCGTCAAACGAACGGAATTGCTAAAGTCTACACCTTAGGCTGGTGAGGAAGCAATACAGCCTTTTGTGGATTTATATTTAAAATTGTGTCGCTAAGGTTGCATTTTATGTACATAACCTCTTCTTGGGCAAAGAGAAACCTCCAGAAATCCCAGAGGCATTTTTTCAGAATTATATATGTGACTGTGATATAGATCACTAAACAAAGTGTATTGCAAATTATGTGGATTTTTAAGTGCCGTCCCCCAGACAACAGAACCACAAGAAATTTGGCAATCCCATAGCAGCCGGTTGTACGCACCGGATTGTCCCGATGGAGTCCTTCATCGGCAAGGGCTGCCGCCTCAGTTTAAAACACACTGTTACAACAAATTTGCAGGGACATTTTTCAACTATGTCATGGAGTGCAGAGGATATCGCAATTAGGGACGCTAATGGATGTGGATCATTTACACGAATAGAGCAACTTGCAGTTTATCGGACAACATAACGTGCTGCTGACAAGACAGTTCGCTGTCATGCCATCAGTCCAAACAACCCTGCCGCAACCTAGTGTATGCGCCTCCACATCACATCTGCTTGGACTATAGGGAACATCGACCACCCATCAAAGACTTGCTGGCTAGACCACTGTTTTTTTCTTTCTGTCACTCGATTCGTTCGCCAAATCCACTGACAACAGCTGTTTTCCCTTTATCGAATCTAATGACAAAAAGAAAAATAAAATTATTGGTCTAAGCCGTTTATTTTAAGCAACACCGACAGATTGGCACTGACAATGGCGCTGAAACGACTGCCCACTAAGGGGGTAACCCAGGCCAAAGCTAATTACAAGTGTAACAGGGTCTAAAGGTCTAAACAACCACCACGAACAATCTCAACAAAGAAAAAGCTATTTCCTTGGTAGACAATGACAACTTTGGCTCAGCTTTGGTCAAGTTGGAGACCCATGCTGAATAGCTACCGAGCGAAATTGTCAACTGTACCCGCACGATATGATCCATCATTTCAATTGCCGCTATAAGGCAATTGGTTTTGTTTGATCTTCCGATAGCACAACATACAAAAATTCATACCACAACACACGTCATAACCTGTCCACCAACAACTCCCTCAGAATAGCAACCCTTTGGCAATACTTCAAAACACATCCTCGAACAACATTTACCGCACATGCTCAACAGCATTCAAACACTTCATGTCCTATAAACCTTCTTAAAGAAAGGATTGTAATGTACGTTGTTGCAAAGTCAAAGCGACACTGAGACGAGTTCCGCAATAGATTTTTCTGCCTACTCCTTAATTTTAACCCCTCAAAATTCATTTTATATGACAGGTTATTTTAAAAAAAAACACGCCAAATCTTTATGGGGATTACATCCAATAGGCCAGGCTCCACCTTTGATCGTAACCATAATGCAGTTTATAAGCTTTATGGTTAATCCTCGAAGCATGACTACGAAAGACGGCACCGTTACCCCAGAATTAAAATAAGCAACTTCTCACTTTAATTGTTCGCCAATTAATCGAAGTCACAGGTTCCCCCTTTGTGACAAAACAGCTGATTTCGTTGAATTATGGAACTAATCGAGGGACTATAAATTTAAGTGCTTTTCCCCGTAAAGCAAAAGAAGGACACAAGCCTATTCCCTCTCCGAAAATCAATGGTGGTGGGTAAACAGAAAAACAAATACCCATTAAATCATAGAAAACCCATAAAGAAATGAAAAAAGGTGATGTTTTCGCACAGCAGTTTTAGCTTGGAATTATGATGTTCTTGGTAAATACAGCAAATGCTAGAAAGTTCTGCTTATACACATAATATATTGTAGTAAACCGCTTTAATAGTTCAGGTTTAATAAGCTTCAATTATTCTAGGAAAACATACAAAAAACAAAAACTTAATCACATGTGGGGCTGCATTTGCATAGCGCAAATATTTGTGGAGCAAAACCAAATTAAAAAAATATTACAGTCTTGAGAAAATTAACAAAATAAAAGTGGCGAAAACTACAACAAATCTACTCACCTATTTTGATGGGATGGTTGCGATGGTGGCGTAGGTAAGGCTGGCACATATCTACGTTGATGTGAACCCGAAGAAGATGGCCTCTGCTGATGTGGTGGCTGCTGTGGATGGCGACCCGCTGCTGCGACATTGGCGGTGGTCTCAATCACCTCATCATCATCGTCATCATCCAATGGTTCAATGGTCAATGTCTGTGTTGGTGGTGCGGCTATAGCACGATGTTGACCAATGCGACCTGAGCTGGCCTTGGTAGTAAATTCGCGATCAAAATCTTCAGCTTCATCTTCATCAAGATTGATGAATTCCTGACGTTCTTCCAGCTGACCGGAGCGTGTATCTTGTTCCTTCTCAATGATATGGGCACGCTCACCAATGTGATGACCAATGGCCATTTTTTTCACACCATTGACGGAATCTTGTACTGTGCGACGTGTCTCACGTATGCCACCGGGTCCGGTTTTGGTGCTGCTAGTGGCCTGATAGATTTGTGGACGGCCATCGGGACCAGATGACATGGTAATGACAGAACTGGAACAGAAAGAAGCTCCACCATTGTTGCCAATATCTAAAAATCAAAATCATAGGATGGGAACAGATTATTTTGTGACCACATAAATGCGAAATGTGTTTGTCTTACCGGCACTCAATAAACGATTCATGTTTGGCATACCATGCATCATTTGCATAGGTGGCATAGCTGGAAATCCGAATAAACCACCGCCCATTGGTGGTCCATTTTGACGTTCCATCAAAGCATTTTGCTGAAAGCCACCATCGAATGGAGCTAACATATTGAATGGATCGGGCATAAAAGAGTTCATTAAACGATTCATGGAGCGCATTTGCATGTTCATGGCATTCATGTGACTTCTGAAACGAAAGAAAATAGTTAAAGACAAAAAGCTTATTAAAGTCAATAATAATGTTAATGGCGGAATAGATGGGTAGCCCATACTTCCCCTATATAGTCAAGTTTAGTCAACTTTGGCGAAAAATCCATAAAATACAAGGTTTTACAGTAAGACCTAACTCTACGAAATTTTGTTGCCGCTTTTTAAAAGGAGGAATATGAGAGTTGCACTAACGCTAGATTTATCTTTTAGGATATTCAATATTGGACCATGTTGTGCGAACATAGACTGCTGTCTATGTTCGCATAAGGATTAGAGATGTGGGATCGGCTTTCGTGAAGCCCCATTCAATGCAGTAAAGGCCAATCTCGTCTGCGTCTGGTGCTAGTGACCTTTACATGGAATGTATGGGGATAGCAGTCAATTCCGGTTCTCCCGAGGTAGAGCTATTCAACGGTCTACTGTCTGGCCACAATCGCTTGATTCTAGAAGACTTTAATGGGCATTCTCCCCCTGCTAACGACCAGCGGGGCATAGCTTTGGCAGGACAGATTGAAGGCTCCACGTTCCGCATGGTGAATAGGGATGCACCCACACAGACATTTTCATTGCATTCCCTTATCCTTTCTTAACAAGCTGTAATTTCTTTCGAACCTCGGAAGAAGGTATGACAGCACCTCAGTCACTTTAGGCGACGTTACTGTGACTGACCCGATGACAGGCGTCAGGTTGTTCAACCGTCAATTTATTGAGTATCCCGTGGGTGACACGGCAAGGACGTGAGCTATTCCTCGAGTCCGTGTTCTCTGAGCCGATAGACAACATGGCGCCAAGTCATCCAAGGTTTTGGTCCCCGAAGGAATCCCTACACTGATTCTGAAGAATCTAGATATATATGGAGACAAGTATGAATTTCGATGACTGCATAGCAATGGCTTTGCATGCCATTACCTCACACACTTGTCATCGCATCAGACATCCCGTCAACACGTCTCTCCAGCCAGCCCTGAAACCCTGGGTCGCGAATTATTGGTCATTTGTGCAATTTACGCGTAAGAAGTCAAAACGTAGTAGAGTGAATCAGGGAGTTACCCAAGGCAACATGCCCCATACCCATTGATGACATCTGCGATAGGTAAACGTCTATCTTAACGAATTTGCCGCTTTTTTTCGCTGCAAGAGATCTGAAAGTATCTGCCACCAAATCTTTATCCACATTGTTCACTCTAAATACGCCTGCGGAGAATTTCGAGCCGAATGTAATAGTCGATGGAGTAACGATTCAGACCATCAAGTGCCTCTAACACATACCACAGCAATAGTCGGTCTGTAGTATGTTGTGTATTTTTTGTAGCCATATTTACCTATCGCCGCGGAAAAATTATGGCCATCGCCTTGTTGTATCAAGGATCACAGGTACTCGGTATTTAAGCAAGAGCCGGTGCCATCCGGCCTCCCACTGTGACTCTCCACTCTATATCGCTGATTTTCCGCGACTGAAGTTGCAGGTACTCCGCATGGAGCATTCCACTATCCGCAACCTGTGGACGCGCCCGGTAGCTCCCATTTAAGCTTCTCGTGATAAAGAACAACACCACACAGATTGGAGCTCAAAGTTCCATAGCTATGTTGTTGTTGTAAACACATTTTCATGTGGAGGTGGCGATCCTTGTCAAGCTCCTGTAGGTGAGCTAGCTCGTTCCGGTCCAAAGGATCGATCACCGTGGGAACAGGATGCCCATTGGTTATTTAAAGGCTCCAATAACTCGCCTTGTCATATCGAGCATTATAGGCACTCAGTATTTGTAAAAGAACCGGTGCCGCCGGACTCTCACTCAGACTCTCCGCTCGATACCGCTGATTGTACGCGACTGCCGTTGCAGCTACTGTTATCGTGACAGCAATGAACACAACACAGTGTTGTGCTCACAGACACCAACCTATGTGGTGCTCACAGATGTTCAAATTTATCCCGCGCCGGTGTGATCACACACTAGAATAATATTCAGATCTGTGGCTCTTCGAACTGGGACGGGCTGTCTGCTCAGTTCTCACCTGGACCCCCTCCGTCAGGAGACAAACATCCCAGCCATGCGAAGATATAACTAAATGCTGTCCAAGCAATACCTTCTGAGGTGCTGTCGCGGGGACCATCCAAATCATCATCTTATGGATAGGCATCCAGAAGTTTTAAGGTGGATATACACGACATAGAGTGAGAGTTTCAGCGTTATCAGAGAGAACCTCTAGATTAAGCGAGTCTAGACAACATTCTTATAAATGCGATAGCAGATGTGGTGTATATGGTCCATGGAGAACGACCGCTTCCCATTGCTTCTGAAGAAATTGATCTCCCCCACCAAACCAATGTTATTGGCTCAGTTACGATCCGGCAGATGCAACCAGCTCAGCTCCTTCAGAGCAAGGCAGACATGCAGGATATGGGCACCGATTGCAACCTGGGACAACACGACACATGCCACTTGTTTTACTGCCCAGCCAGACCAACTCGTCTCAGAGCCAGATCCCTCAGGACGCACAACACCTTAGTCGCAGAGTTCCTGGATCTGGAAATTCAACAGAACCAAGCACACGAAAGATAGAACACAATACACCGCTACAACAACATCAACACAACATATGTTGCCTGAGCAGTATCTGTTTTCGCAGCAGCCATTCTCATCTCTTCTTTTGGATAAGCAACTGGCTTGTAGACATCATTCTCTAAAAGGAGCCTCGAAAAGCATGAATTATGCCTCTAAATTCATGAAGAAGCGATAAAAGAATTGGTAAATAGCCCACGGATGTTCTGAAGGCACTGGAGACGATTTTGATAAGGGAGGGATGCCCAATCGTACTGCGCTACGATAATTGGGGCTGTCAGGTGGCACTGAAGGATCTGGCTTAGCGTGCAGGCTCTGGTGAAACCCTGATAACGGGGTGGCTCGTCAGCCATCTCGTTGGGTGACGAGCTGGCCATGAATGGATGGCTGCTATGCACAGACCGTGCTACGGAATAAGTCAATCCTACCTTGAGCGAGAACGGCAGAAGACGCCACTTATCCTGGGGATTAGGAAGTATGACCCCGGACTGCTGATAGGAGTCCTAAATTGTCATTCCTATGTCCAGAGCGAAAGAGATGGACTTCTGCAGGGTGTGTCATAGCGAGGAGTTGAAGGCAAACAATCAACTTTTGTCTCACTACACAGCAGTTGCTAATAAACACAGAATAATGGATGTTTCCTTGTCTGGATTCCCAGGTACTTAGTCCTTTAGTCATTCTGCAGTTCTGTAGAGGCCTGAATTGACTGAGTGGACGAAGTCTTACCTGTGAGAGCTTCTCTAGGATTTCCCTGGTTCCTTTTGTGCATTGTTCTTTGGTCACTTTTGACCTTCTACTGTTGTTGCTCGTGCTTTGTGCCTTACTATGGTGCAACTCTTTATCAGTTTTTTCGTCCTCCTTGTCCCTTCCGAACACAACGAACCTAATAAGGTCTTTGAATGAAGAGGCTAATCACGTGCCCCAAAGGCGAATCGGAAGAATCTCCCCGTTGTGGGCATTCCCATTGCATGGGCCAAAGTGTAGTTTATGGCATCATGGATTAGATCTAGTAAAAGGACCAAAAATCTCAGGCGTCAGGTGTACCTTTCGACCACTAGACAATTTTTTTTACATTCTTTTTTTTGCTTACAATTTAATTTAAGTTGCATGTTCGCCACATTTTGCATCATGTTTTGCAGGTGGGGGCTTTTGGGTCGCCAAGGCTTGAGGCCCGAAAACGCCTCATATTAATATTCCCGAGGCAATTTGAAAGGTATGAAAAATTGGATCCTTTTCATCTGCACTAGCTTTACTTTTTCATTAACAGTTAATTAAAAAGTAAACCCTTGGACTTTCTATATAAAAAGAAATGCAAGGCTGATGCATTTATGGGTTCACTTAAGATTTGCATAAGCAAAGATGTTTCTGTGTGTGTGTGTGTACACATGTACATATTCAAAGTATCATTGAAGATGGTCATCATTGCACTTCGTTTGACGGCGACAATGTCCTTGATGCAACAACAAAAGAACTTTGAACTAAAACATAAAAAAAACACTAGCACAATGCACATTCAAACTTACAACAAAGCTATGCTCTCGCTGTCGCCGTCTTGCAGGCTACTCGAAACTTTTGATTTAAAGGATTTATGGTTAATTTTCTGATTTTTCTTTAGAGGCATTTCAAAATTTGTGGAAAAAAATTATACCGAAATAAATATTTGTTGACAATAATCCAAATAGAAAATTCCATTTGTATGTAGAAATTTCTTGAATTTTCCAAGCAAGTGCTTCTAAAGTAATACAAAAAAATACTACAACAAAGGGTAAGAGCAATAAAAAAAACACATTTAACAAATAGAGGCCCAATAAAAATACGAGGTAATCAATTTTTGATATGTGTCTCTCAGGCACAATGCAAGGATGTGGAAAATTACTCTTTTTTTGTAGTCATATCAAAATACATAACCCCCACAGCAATTTGTAACCTCTGTATTGGTATAGGTGGTGGTTGCGGAAGAGAGGGGTGACCATACTCTTCTCACACCTGTGATTGATTGACATCGAATATCATAAGCTGCCTAATTGAATTTTCACCTGCCTATTGAGCTTGGTGGATGGTGGAAAATTTCAACAACCCATGCTGCGAGCACCACTCCTCTTAGTGCCCACTAAATGTTGAAAATTGTTGTTTTTTTTTCGTTATTATGTACACATTCATTTACATATTGTGTGGCTGACCACTTATCCCTCTCTTCTACTTTAGATATATTTTTTTTTCTTCTTTCCTATTGCTGCTGAATAGCAGTAGAAGAAACACAAACACGCAAATACACACACCACTTACCCAAAGATATCATCATCGAAATCACCCATCAATGAGCCGAAAAGCGACATTATGACTCCTTTATCAACACTGCTTGCTTATCAATGTTATCCAACAAAGTTTACCAAAAATGTCTTTTAAAAGTTTTCAAGTTTGTTTTTCACAATTTTATGCAATTTTTGTGGGTAAATAAACGTTTTTCACTGAGAGATGTTTGGCTGGGTTGCTTTGCGTTCCTTATTTTTTTCAATAATAACCCTGCCATATGGTGTTTTTAGGTTTTCCGCCCGTCAGTCAATGTTGTCAACACTGCAAACATAAAAGGTGGCAACACCAACTGTATAATAAAACGGTAAAATCTCTTTTACAGCAGACAGTGATGTTGAAAATTACAGTTATTTTTGAATGAACCAAGTTTTTATATGATTAAAATATATTGGAGATTAAATAGAATAAAATAAAAATTTTATTACCCAACTAGGCATTGTTTTAAGGTAATATGTGTTTTAAATAAATTCAAAAAATGTTTTTTTTTATTTACCCCTAGAAAATTAAAATTCTTTAAATGCATTTCCCAGTTGAACAAAAATCGTACAAATAATCTGATTTGGATTACGTTAAATTCCAGTGTGCACCCATGAGGTAGAATAATGCGACTGCAGAGTACAATTTTTTCACTTTTGTTTTGATTTTAGAAATATTCTAAATGTCAAACGCTTGTGAAATCGAGCTCGCAAACTATCGATATTTTAATTTTTGTATCAATATCCATAGTTTTTAACACTCTCAATACCATCGCCTAAACTGTTTTTTTTTTGTTAAAATGTACCCTATTTGATAAAAGCCAAATATTGATTTAACCAACAATGTCGTAATTCATAAGCCAAACCATGGCGAAACAATTAAAGGTGGTCTCATTTGTACAACAACCACAAATCATATGGTGCAATCCGCCATGTTGTCATAAAGCTGATCGACGTTTTGTCAACGCACAAACCTGGCCGGCTCTTAACAGCTGTTCGCGTGAGACCACCTTTTTTAATTCGCTTTGCATCTGACCATAGGAGATTGCTATCGTTTGGAACGTCCTCTCTATAATAAATTGTCAGTGGTTGAAAAAAAGTGCTGCCCAAAACTGCCGATAATAACCGGTATTTAATACAAACGCAGTGTTGCATTTAAATTTCAAAGTAGATTTGCTGCAAATCTCCTAACATGTTACTAGTTCGCGCCATTTTACGTTGCTTGTGTTTGTTTTGGTTCTTAACTATAATAGATACACACAACCAAAACTCTTTGAAAGACAGCGCACTTTGTGAGAAAAAATTGTTCTTAGCTGTTTACGGTACACTACCTGGTAATTATGTCATGAATGTTCATATCACACACAACCATACATGACTTTTGAAAACAGTTGCATATTTTAGTACCTTTATCGATTATTAAGCCATGACTTCGGGTTTATTTGGAATTTAAAATGAATCCTGCAAAAATGGGATTTATTTTTGTATGGTAAAACCTGCAAAAAAACACAGAATTTAGCACAATCTCGAAAAGGCCCTACGTAAATTTGCTCACACTGAAAAAGTATGGGAAACCTCATTGCAAAACATGAGATTTACTAAATCTCGTCCCAACTCTAGATTTGCAATTAGTGTAACCTAAAAATGTGACCAAACTTATTTTTTTTATGCGTAAAATGGTTAAAGTTGTGAGAAAGATGGTTATATTATAAATATGTGAAACCAATTTAATTTGAGCTTGCTTTCATTCGACTGACAAAAAAAAAAACAGCTGATTTTTTATGTTATTGTCAGAAGGAATAGGGCACACTTCCAACCAAAAAATTGCATATGTCATTTTGTTAAGTGATTTTCATATGAGTATCACGCGACATGTACAACTCTACATGTGCTAAGTTTGACATGTCATAAGACACCTACATACCGTGTAATAGAGCCTTACGGGTTGGTATTCTATTCTGCTTTCGGAATAGTCACAGAAATCTTTAATTGTTCCGCGAGCGGAATTTGACAGTTATGTTTTGTTTTTATTTTCATACCAAAAGACGTTTTTTATCTGCGCTTATGGTTTTATTATTTTTTTCGTAAGTAAATAAAAAAACAATAGAGGAACCATTGAAGCAGAAATGATGCCGACAGTGATGTCAAGCCTTGCCACTAAAATTTCTTTTCACCATTTTCCTCACTATAAACAGAGTACTACTTTTTCACCTATTTTTCTTCAGTGTTTCGCTGACGTTTTTTATATGGAGTTTGACAACATTCCGCCTAAAAAGCGGAACAGAATACTTAGCTTGAGCTAGCGAATCCGCTAGACTCGCCAATAAAACAATCCGCTCATATTTGGATTGATTTATTGGAGTATCAAAAATGCAATTCTGCCGAGGAGGCTTATGTATTACTATCAAGAAATAAATAAATAAATAAATTGCACACAAAAGCAACGCACAAAAGTTAAACAGTTTTTAATTTTCTACATGCTAAACTCTGGTCTATGGTGGCCCCCAACTGCATTATAGATGGGTCAAACAAGATGTTTAAACTGAACAAGGCTTTGACCATTTTTTTATATAACACTTTTTGTGGCCCTTCAAAAAAATTTCAAAAAAATTCGCTTTTTTTTACCCTTTTCAAAAATGTGGACGGTAACCCTGTCCTTCTCCCATGGAGACAGCTTCCTTAGTGTGGGAATCAGAGAAACTCTTTTATAGCAAATAAGGGATACGGGCTTTTTGTTAACGACTTTTCGGAAAATATTGTCGCAATATTAATTTTTGTGTGAAACTTTTAATTACAAAAGACAGTTTTACAAAAAACAGTTTTAGACCATACTGAGTGTATTTCTATAATTTGGCAAGTTCATCAAAAATTGAAGCATGCTTTTAGGATCGGTATTGCAAAAGTACGTGCTTATCACATGCCACCGTTAGCAAATTCAGGGTGCTTAAGTCGTAAGATCGTATCAGGTTGGGTAGATAAGAATGCTTCGAGTACCATAGATAATTTATGTCCTTTTTTTCAAATGATTTTGGCTGTCCAAATTTACAATGCTTGGATAAGGTTGCAAAATTCGAACGTTTTGGTCGTTTATTTATGGAATTTTCAAGACAATGTAGTAAGGTCTGGGGGACCTAGTAAAATTTTTTGACCAATCGAACGGGATATAACCGCAATTGGAATGCAACGAAATAGCAGGCATCACAGTAGTGGAATGGTTTTCAAGAAGGTATTTTACATTGAAATATGGTATTAACTATAAATTTTGTAGCGAAATGTATTTAAAATAAAAGCAAACTTTTAGGATTGCAATTGTAAAATTACCTGCGTAACACAAGCCGATGGCATATTTTCCGGTTAGCAAATCAAAGGTACTTGAATCGAAAAGGTTGCGTAGATAAGATTGGCCTCGATTTCCATAGAAAATTTATGATCCTTTTTTGTTGAAAAGATTTTGGTTGCTCAAATTTATAATGTTTTGATTAATTTGCAAAAATCGAACATTTCGGTGCTATAAAATAGCTACTCCACCAGTGGTCAGAACGTAGTTTCGAGAAGTGACTTTGTGGAGTAACATGTATCGTAGCAGCAGTTTTATTTTATTGGCTTTGTTTGCCAGCAGTGCCTTTGGCAGTGTCATCATGCCTCGCCTTGTTCCTGATTTGGAAGGTCGTGTCGTAGGCGGAGAAGACACCACCATTGAGGAATTTCCCCACCAGGTGTCGGTGAGAATTTTGGGTGGCCACTCCTGCGGTGGCAGTATTATCAACTCTCGTACCGTTCTCACTGCTGCCCATTGCATTTACACCTTTTTGGGCCCCAGTTCCTATACCATTCAGTATGGCGTCACTAATGTGGGAGGTACCACCAATGTCATCAACGTGGAACGCATTGTCAGACATCCCGGATACAATTCGGCTACCATTGACAACGATGTTGCCCTGCTCTTTTTGTCGTCTGATATAACTTTTGGCCCTAACGCTCGTCCCATTGAGATGGCAACTTCTTCTCCCGATGCTGGAACTCCTGCTATCGTCTCCGGATGGGGTACTTTGGAAGAGAATGGTGCAACTCCTACCATTTTGCAACAAGCCGGCGTCTTCATTGTCTCCAATGAAAAATGCAGACAGCAATATGAAGGTGTCAATTACATTTCCAATGTCATGTTGTGCGCCGCTGTCGATAATGGTGGCAAAGATGCTTGCCAAGGTGATTCCGGTGGCCCATTGATTGCCAACGGTAAGTTGGTCGGCATTGTTTCCTGGGGTGTTGGATGTGCCCGTCCTGATTATTCCGGCGTTTACTCCAATGTTGCTAACCTATTGGAATGGATTGAGTCCAATATGAATTAAAGCAAGCCAAAAAGCCTAAAACTGGGCCTTGCTTAAAGAGGGTTAATGAAAAAAAAAACGTAATACTCCTTGTCATAGACTACGAAGAATTACAAAAAAGTTTATCGAATTTTCGAGAAAAAAAAATGAATTTTTCAATACAGATTGAAACATTTTTCAGTCAATGGTGTTTATTTTAAGGTTAAGTTAGGTTAAATTTCCCATGAACATTCCACTAAGGACCAGAGGATACTTCTCTCATATCAATGAGTCCAGTCCGATTAAAGTTTAAGCTCAATGATAGGGGCCTCCACTTCCTACAATGAGGCCCTGTTTCCCTGTAGAAGCGGCTTTACCCAGCAACTTAAGGCTTGAAGGCGGCATCTCTGAATCGTGTGCCATATATAGGGAAGCTAGGCAGTGTTGAGACTTTTCAGTGCTTAGCGGCGGAAGAAGAAAAATATTTAGACTTCTCTTAGAATACAGTCTCTGTGTCTCTAATTTCTCGTACCCTTGAGTAGTTTAAATAACGGAATTCTTAGAGCACGAACCATTTCTCCAGGCACCCATGGTTCCTGGATAAGAACCACGTCAAATCCCCCTGCCATCAGGAGAACCTTTAGTGCCGCCGACGAGGCTTTACAATGGTGGAGATTTATCTGTAGAAACCGGATCATAGTCAGGATTCAGAACTTCCATCACTGTTGTGTTTGCCCCCTCTTCTGATTCCGCCAGGAGTCCAACCTCACAAGATTCGTTAGATCTTGTCATGATGAGCTTCCGTACGCATCCAGGGGCAGGTGAGAACGTAGTGGAACCACTCTTCCTCAGGACACTGGACACTTGTGGTGTGGACGATTCCTCCTCACTAGCTGCTGCCGTCGAAGTACTTTTTGAGTTCGGTCCTTCGCCGCTGGCGCACATCTTGAGCCCAGTCCAAACGGATAACTCACCCATACCGGGCTTTTCGGGTCCCGTTTCGATGCCTGCCCCTAATGTTTCGATCGTGGCAGGGAGATTTTTAGTCTCCTACAATCCACCAGACTTTAGCCATGTGGTCGATAGTTCGCCAGGCAAGTGTTCAGAAATAACAGCGGAGTCGTCTCCTGATTCCCCAAATCCACCTCTTCTATATAGACCTTCAGATTCAACTTGTTGAATCCGTACGATACAACCCCTTCAGACTTGTTGAGGTCTTTGAGACAGCCGGAGTTTAGTACGAATACTGCAAGTCTCTGGTCATTATCAGCCTCATCCAATCAACCAATCTTCCTGTCGGCGGTTGAAAGATTGGGATTACATTCCCTTAGTCTTCCAAGTATGGATTCAGGATCTGAGGAAATCCTTGGTACCAAGCATGCGCCATTGGTCGAGAAGGAATGTCATCCTTCTTGGCTTAATCTAGTGCTGCACCTGGTCAGATCTCACCAAACTTTTTAAGGGAGCAACGATATATTTCAATTGATTGTTGATCCCCGAAGGCCATTTGTCTGTATCGGCCCCGATACCAGCCTGCATCGTCACAAACTGAACCTCCTTTTTATAGCCGAGTTCGAAAGGTGTGCTGCAGACTCATACCTCTTCGAGAAGAAGTATTTATAGGTCTGTTTGTAACAACTCGAAATATTGATGTGGGACTCCAATCTTGACATGTCCGTCCGTCTGTCGAAATCCCGATAGCGGTCGAACGCGTAAAGCTAGCTGCTTGAAACTTTGCTCAGGTATTTAATATTAATGTAGGTCATTGGGGATTGCAAATGGGCCATATCGGTTTAGATTTAGATATAACTCTCATATAAACCGATCTCCCGATTTGACTTCTTGAATTTGAATTTTTGTCCGATTTGGCTGACATTTTGCACATAGTGTTCTGTTATGATTTCCAACAACTGTCAAGTAAGCACTGTCTGTCGAAAGCACGCTAACTTTGGAAGGAATAAAGCTAGGAGCATGAAATTTGCACAAATACTTCTTATCAATGTAGGTCAGTTGTTACTGTAAATTGGTCATATCGCTCCATGTTTTGATATAGCTGCCATATAAATCGATCTTAGATCTTGATTTCTTGAACCACTAGAGGGCGCAATTCTTAATCGATTTGGCTAGAATTTAACATGATGTGTTTTGTTATGGGAGACCACCGTAGCGCAGAGGTTAGCATGTCCGCCTATAACACTGAACGCCTGGGTTCAAATCCAGGCGAGACCATCAGAAAAAATTTTAGCGGTGGCTTTTCCCTCCTAATGCTGGCAACATTTGTGAGGTACTTTGCCATGTAAAACTTCTTTCCAAAGAGGTGTCGCACTGCGGCACACCGTTCGGACTCGGATATAAAAAGGAAGCCCCTTATTATTGAGCTTAAACTTGAATCGGACTGCACTCATTGATATATGAGAAGTTTGCCCCTGTTCCTTAGTGGAATTTGCATGGGCAAAATTTGCATTCCATTTGCATTTGTGTTTTGTTATGACTTCCAACAATGGTGGTAAGTGTGGTTCAAATCGGTTCATGATTTGATGTAGCTGCTATATAAACTGATCTTGGATCTTGACTTCTTGAGCCATTAGAGGGCGTAATTCTCATCCGATATGGCTGAAATTTTGTTTTGTTTTGACTTCCAACAATTGTGCAAAGTATGGTTAAAATCGGTCCATGAACTGATGTAGCTGCCATATAAACCGATCTTGGATCTTGACTTCTTGAGCCTTTAGAGGGCGTAATTCTCATTTGATTTGTCTAAAATTTTACATGTAGTCTTTTGTTATGACTTCCAACAACTGTGCTAAGTATGATTCTAATCGGTGCATAACCTTATATAGCTGCCATATAAACCGATCTGGGATCTTGATTTCTTACGCCTCTAGAGGACGCAATTCTTATCCGATATGGCTGAATTTTTGTACAACGGCTTCTTCCATAACCTTAAAAATTCTTGTCTAATATGGTCTGAATCAATCTATAGCCTGATACAGCTCCCATATTAACCGATCTCCCGATTATGCTTGTTGAGCTCCTACAAGGCGCAATTCTTATTCGAATGAACTGAAATATTACCCAATGATTTCTACTATGGCCTTGAACATGCAATTCATTTATGATCCGAATCAGATTATAACTTGATATAGCTGCAATAGCATAGCAATTCGTATCCATTTTCTTTGTTTGTCTAAAAAGAGATACCGCTCAAAGAACTCGACAAATGTGATCCATGGTGGAGGGTATATAAGATTCGATCCGGCCTTTGGAACCGTTGCCAATTCAAAATAATATCTTTAAAAATATTTGACCAGGAGCAACACAGGATTAAGTCAAGAAGGAAGTTATTCCCTTTCGACCCATGACACACAAAAGGATGCCAAGATGTTCTTGACAGTCTAACGGATTCGTGGAAACAAAAATTCCCTCTTCTGCGGATTTGGACTTCGGCAAAGGAAATATGTTTCGCCAACAGAAGTATTGTACACTCATCATCAATGTTCTTCTGCTGTTTCATGATGAATCTGGTCCCGACAAACTGAACAGAACCATGGTCTGGATTGCGGAGGTAAGCATGTTCGTCTATGACGTGAGACGCCTGAGTTTGAGTTCTGGCAAGACAGAATACTTTTCTTAAAACCACCACCGTACGATTTTGCTGAAATTTGGGACAATGAGTCGTGTTAGGCTCTTCAACATCCATCTCAATTTGGTCTAGATGGGTCTAGATTTGGATATAGCTGCCATATAGACCGATCCTCCGATTTAGGGTCCTAGGCCCATAAAACCCACATTGATTATGCGATTTTACTGAAATTTGAGACAGTGGGCCGTGTTAGGTCCTTCGATATCCCTCTTCAATTTGGCCCAGATCGGTCCAGATTTGGATATAGCTGCCATATACACCGATCTCTCGATTTAGGGTTTTGTGCCCATAAAATGCGCATTTATTGTCCGATGTCGCTGCAATTTGGAACAATGGATTAAGTTAAGCCTCTCGACATACTTCTGCAATATGGCATAGATCGGTTCAGATTTGGATATAGCTGATTGGATATAGACAGATCTCTCGATTTAAGGTTTTGTGCCTATAAACACCACATTTATTATCCGATTTTACTGAAATTTGGGACAGTGAGTTGTATTAGGCCCTTCGACATTCTTCTTCAATTTGGATCTGATCGCTCCAGATTTGGATATAGCTGCCATATGGACCGATCTCTCGATTTAGGGTTTTGGGCCCATAAAATGCGGATTTATTGTCCGATGTCGCTGCAATTTGGGACAGTGAATTAAGTTAAGCCCCTCGACATACTTCTGCAATATGACACAGATCGGTTCAGATTTGGATATAGCTGTCATATAGACAGACCTCTCGATTTAAGGTTTTGGGCCCATAAAAGACGCATTTATTGTCCGAAGTCGCTGAAATTTGGGACAGTAGGTTGTGTTAGGCCCTTCGACATTCTTCTTCAATTTGGCCCAGATCGGTCCAGATTTGGATATAGCTCCCATATAGACCGATCTCTAGATTTAGGCCCATAAAAGGCGCATTTATTGTCCGATTTTGCCAAAATTTGGGACAGTGAATTAAGTTAAGCCCCTCGACATACTTCTGCAATATGGCACAGATCGGTTCAGATTTGGATATAGCTGTCATATAGACAGATCTCTGGATTTAAGGTTTTGGGCCTATAAAAGGCGCATTTATAATCCGATGTCGCTGAAATTTGGGACAGTAGGTTGTGTAAGGACCTTCGACATTCTTCTTCAATTTGGCCCAGATCGGTCCAGATTTGGATATAGCTGCCATATAGACCGATCTCTAGATTTAGGCCCATAAAAGGCGCATTTATTGTTCGATGTCGCCGCGATTTGGGACAGTGAGTTGTGTTAGGCCTTTCGACATCCTTCTTCAATTTGGCCCAGATCGGTTCAGATTTGGATATAGCTGCCATATAGACCGATCTCTCGATTTAAGGTTTTGGGCCCATAAAATGCGCATTTATTGTCCAAAGTCGCTGAAATTTGGGACAGTAGGTTGTGTAACGCCTTTGACATTCTTCTTCAATTTGGCTCAGATCGGATCAGATTTTGATATAGCTGCCATATAGACCGATCTCTCGATTTAAGGTTTTGGGGCCATAAAAGTCGCATTTATTGTCCGATGTCGCCGCGATTTGGGACAGTGAGTTGTGTTAGGCCTTTTGACATCCTTCTTCAATTTGGCTCAGATCGGACCAGATTTGGATATAGCTGCAATATAGACCGATCTCTCGATTTAAGGTTTTGGGCCCATAAAATGCGCATGTATTGTCCGATATCGCTGCAATTTGGGACAGTGAATTAAGTTAAGCCCCTTGACATACATCTGCAGTATGGCACAGATCGGTCGAGATTTGGATATAGCTGCCATATAGACCGATCTCTCGATTTAAGGTTTTGGGCCCATAAAATGCGCATTTATTGTCCGATGTCGCTGCAATTTGGGACAGTGAATTAAATTAAGCCCCTCGACATACTTGTGCAATATGGCGCAGATCGGTTGATATTTGGATATAGCTGCCATACAGACCGATTTCTCGATTTAAGGTTTTGGGGCCATAAAAGTCGCATTTATTGTCCGATTTCGCCGAAATTTGGGACAGTGAGTTGTTTTAGGCCTTTCGACATCCTTCTTCAATTTAGACCAGGTCGGTTCAGATTTGGATATAGCTGCCATATAGACCGATCTCTCGATTTAAGGTTTTGGGCATTTATAATCCGATTTCACTGAAATTTGACACAGTGACTTATGTTAGGCTTTTCGACATCCGTGTCGTATATGGTTCAGATCGGTTTATTTTTAGATATGGTTACATAAAAGACCAATATTTTGTTCTACAAAAATGAACAATGACTTGTACTTTTAAGCAGTTGGTCCAAATCGTAACATATTTCGATATAGCTGCTATGGGGCATAAGGTATGCCCGGATTTAGGTGAAAAGTGGTTTATATACATACCCGAAGTAGTGGGTATCCAAAGTTCGGCCCGGCCGAACTTAACCCCTTTTTACTTATTAGCGGTTGTTGGAGATATCGCGGTTTTGGAGATAGCGATATTTTAGTAGAGATAGCATGTGGGGACTGCGATTCTCGTCAAGCTGCAAAAGGAGGTGAGTGGTGGTAAGATTTATGGCTCTCTATCTTATATTTCGTACCAGTTCCAAACAATTTAGTGGCTTCTGCCTTCGGATTATTTATCTGCTTATTTCATTCACACAAAACCATTACCTTGCACATTCTCACGATCAAAGGTCGTTGATTACATCTGTCTTGTGGCGTCTACAGATAGCCATAAGAAATGTTTTACCATAAAACTTGCTTGCATATGCACTGGGGCGTGAGCGAGCGATCAACTTGGTTTTATCAGTTAAAGCATTGCAATGTCTGGTAAGTAAGGTGACGTTTTACTGGCACCAACTAATCCTAATCTTGTCACTTCTGTGTATGTCATGATATGTCCAAGGTTTGAAAGCATTAATCATATTCAAGACTCTGACTCATATTTTGGGGGGATTCTTTAGAAATAGAGTGTTTGTTATTGATTGGGAAAATGATGAAGATGTTTTTGATTAATAATGGTTATGGTATTTTGTCAAAATTCCATGACACTTAAAAAAATCCTTATAGCCCAATGAAAAATCTTAGATAAAATACCAATGTGATATTTATGACATTAGCACCTACCTCTAAAAGTCAACAATCTCAAAATATATCAGTTTCAGTCTGGTTCTTTGATATTTATGAACTCGTTTCTGATAAAAAAAATTAGGCCTGTATCTGAACATAAAAATCGCTTTGCTCCACATAAAACCCACTTATCTACATATGAAATATGCCCCCTCCCCACAAAATTTTGCACTCGCGAAAATGGCAGGGAATCATTTACTTTTATGTGGTATGGGATTTTCGGCACCTTCTTTGTCCCCATCAAAAGTAATTATCCAATTAAATTGTTTTATTGTTTTCGATAACATTAAGAAGGAAATTCCCTCATCGCATTATTTAGCCAATTAGTTTTATGCTTTTGGCCAGGTTCTTATCGTATATGGTAGGTAGGACAAGAAAACAAGACTACCGAAAATATGCCGTTTATAATGGATATAAAGTTTAACCAAGAAATGGTCAAGATATCAATCTAACAAAGCTTTGGACATTGATTGGGTATTATGAGGTTGAGTTGGGAAATACAAGTAGCAAAGGTGAATAATATATGGAGAAAAATTTAAACTATCATAGTTTTCATAATCTCTTGAATACTGCCTCATGTAACTGGAAGGATGTTCCACACTTTCTAGTATCATCACTATAGGCTTGCCAATATCTCCTGATCTCGTTTTTTGTGTACTGACCATATACACATTTTTTGATATTTCGATATGTCGCGTTTTTTGACATACCTTCTATAAGGTTAACTGGGAATGTCAGCAATCCTTTTGTGACAAGAAAGACTGAATCATTCAGTCTGGAAATAAGGGCAAATGTATCAGGACTCAAATGCCAGAAATCAGGAATTTGTGTATCTCTTCAACTAAATAGAGATGGACAAGAAAATACAGCTTACCGAATAGTCTTCCAAACGCAGCTATATCTCCAGATGAGCTTTCTTTCTGCTTCTATTCTCTTGCAGGCTTGTTGACAAGCCCGCGTTTTTCCGTACTGTCTTTCTGAAGAATTGCTAATAGTTCCAGATTAATCATTCAGTCTGGAAATATAGGCCAAACTATCAGGACTCAAATGCCAGAAATCAGGAGAATGTGTATCTCATCAACTAAATAGCGACGGACAAGAAAATACAGCGTACGGAATAGTTTTCCAACTGCAGCAATATCTTTAGATGATCTTTCTTTTTGCTTTTATTCTCCAGCAGGCTTGTTGCTAATAGTAGTGTTAGATTTGCTAATAGTTCCAGATGCCGCGTTTTCGAACCTACATCATATAAGGGTTCATTAAGTCCCGTTAGAACTGCCGGACTATATCGTGGATCCACAAGAGAGTTGTCGACAGTGCATTCAAAGTTTATTGTCAGGAAATATTGACGATTCTTCAGGCATGCGAAGGTAGGATATTAGATCTGGAGACTTCAACAATGCCCCCAGGGGTCGATAGAATGCAGAGATTAGATAGGTCGAATACGCTGCGTTTGAGTATCACTGGCTCGTCAGCTATTCTTAAGGAGGTGGATAGACAGCGAAACGGCGCTACATCTCCTGATGTCGCCAATATCAAGGTGCTACCGAATACTAGTCAGATTAAACAAGTAAAAGTGTGCTAAGTTCGGCTAGGCCGAATCTTGGGAACCCACAACCATGGATTCTGCTAAAAAATTATACACCAACAACAAAATTAAATAATTTTTGTGATCAAAGTAAAGAAGCGCAAAGGAATGAAGAAACTTAATACAGTTGAAGGGCATTACTCTATTCTACATACCTAACTTCTGTCAAACAGGTGCTATGTTCGGTCAGGCCGAATCTTGGGAACCCACAACCATGGATTCTGCTAAAAATTTATACAAATTAAATTTAGGTGAAGGGCATTATTTAATTCTACATACCAAATTTCTGTCAAACCAGCAAAAATTAAAGCTTCCAGGATCCGAACAAGAATGATCGAGAGACCGGTCAGGTTATACACTGATTTGAACCGTATTTGGTACAATGGTTGAAAGTCGTTACAGAATATCGCGTGCAAATTTTCAGGCAGTCAAATCGGGAGATCGGTTTATTATACCCTCCACCGTAAGATGGGGGGTGTACTAATTTCGTCATTCTGTTTGTAACTACTCGAAATATTCGTCTGAGACCCCATAAAGTATATATATTCTTGATAGTCGTGACATTTTATGTCGATCTAGCCATGTCCGTCCGTCTGTCCGTCCGTCCGTCTGTCTGTCGAAAGCACGCTAACTTCCGAAGGAGTAAAGCTAGCCGCTTGAAATTTTGCACAAATACTTCTTATTAGTGTAGGTCGGTTGGTATTGTAAATGGGCCATATCGGTCCATGTTTTGATATAGCTGTCATATAATATAGCTAGTCATATATAAACCGATCTTGGGTCTTGACTTCTTGAGCCTCTAGAGGGCGCAATTCTTCTCCGATTTGAATGAATTTCGGCACGACGTGTTTTGTTATGATATCCAACAACTGTGCCAGGTATGGTTCAAATCAGTTCATAACCTGATATAGCTGTCATATAAACAGACGTATGCATGTATGCATGACGTATTTTATTTTTACTTTCAACAACTGCGTCAAATAAGGTTTAAATCGGTTCATAACCTGATATAGCTGCCATATAAACCGATCTGGGATCTTGACTTCTTGAGCCTCTAGAGGTCGCAATTATTATCCGATTTGTCTGAAATTTTGTACGACGTATCCTCTCTTGACCATCAACATACGTGTTTATTATGGTCTGAATCGGTCTATAGCCCGATACAGCTCCCATATAAATCGATCTCTCTATTTTACTTCTTGAGCCCCCAAAGGGAGCAATTCTTATTCGAATTGGCTGACATTTTACACAGGTCTCCAACATATAATTTAATTGTGGTCCAAACCGGACCCTATCTTGATATCGCTCTAATAGCAGAGAAAATCTTTTCTAATATCCTTTTTTGCCTAAGAAGAGATGCCTGGAAAAGAACTCGACAAATGCGATCCATGGTGGAGGCTATATAAGATTCGGACCGGACGAACTTAGCACGCTTTTACTTGTTTTGTATAAAAATTGTTGATATTTCTAAATGCCGCGTTTTTTGACATACCTTCTATAAGGTTAACTGGGAATGTCGGCAATCCTTTTGAGACAAGAAAGACTGAATCCTTCAGTCTGGAAATATGGGCAAAACTATCAGAACTCAAATACCAGAAATCAGGGGTATGTGAATCTCGTCAACTAAGTAGGGACGGACAAGAAAATACAGCTTAAGGAATAGTCTTCCAAACGCAGCTATATCTCCAGATAAGCTTTCTTTCTGCTTTTATTCTATTGCAGGCTTGTTGACAAGCCCGCGTTTTTCCGTACTGACTATCTGAAGAAATGCTAATAGTTCACGATGAATCATTCAGTCTGGAAATATAAGCCAAACTATCAGGACTCAAATGCCAGAAATCACGGGGTTTGTGTATCTCGTCAACTAAATAGGGACGGACAAGAAAATACAGCGTACGAAATAGTCTTCCAAATGCAACAATATCTTTAGATGAGCTTTCTTTTTGCTTTTATTCTCCTGCAGGCTTGTTGCAAATAGTAATAGTAGATTTGCTTATAGCTTCAGAAGCCGCGTTTTCGAACCTACGTCCTATAAGGGTTCATTAAGTCCCGTTAGAACTGCCGGACTATATCGTGGATCCACAAGAGAGTTGTCGACAGTGCATTCAAAGTTTATTGCCAGGAAATATTGACGATTCTTCAGGCATGCGAAGGTAGGATATCAGATCTGGAGATTTCAACAATGCCCCAGGGGTCAATAGAATGCAGAGATTAGATAGGTCGAATACGCTGCGTTTGAGTATCACTGGCTCGTCAGCAAACCTTCAGGGGGTGGATAGACATCGAAACGGCACTATATCAACATGCTACCGAATACTAGCGAGGTTGCACAAGTAAAAGCAGGCTAAGTTCAGGCGGGCGAATCTTATATACCCTCCACCATGGATCGCATTTGTCGACTTCTTTTTCCGGTATCTCTTTTTAGGCCAACAAAGGATAAAAGCAAATAATTGCTATGATATTGGAGCTGTACCAGGTTATGGTCGGATTTGGACCATAATAATAGTAGAAGTCATTGTGTAAAATTTCAGCCAATTCGAATAAGAATTGCATCGTTTAGGGGCTCAAGAAGTAAAATAGGGAAATCGATATATATATAGGAGCTGTATCAGGCTATAGGCAGGAGACAAGGGTGGTGTTTATACATAAGTCAAGTTATGCGAAACCAAAGGCCTACAGACCCATAAGCCTTACGTCCTTTCGACTCAAAACCATGGAACGTATTGTGGACACCATGATAAAGAGTATGACATCCAGCGAACAGTTCAAATACAAACAAAGCACTCTATCTTTCGAAAGAGTAAAGTGAAACGCTTGAAATTTTGCACAAATAAATGAGGCATATGGTCCATGTTTTGATATAGATTGTTGCCTTATAAACCTATCTCGGGTCTTGACTTCTTGAGCCACTAGAGGGCGAAATTCTTATTCGATGCGGCTGAAATTTTGCACAAGGTCTATTGTTTTGACTTCCAACAAGTATGCTTAATATGGCCCAAATCGATTCATTACCTGACAGCTGCCGTTCAAAACGATCTCGTATTTTGACTTCTTGAGTCTCTAGAGGGTTCTATTCCAATCCGATTTGGCTGAAATTTTGCAGGAAGTGTTTTGTTTTGAATTTAAATAACTGTGTCAAGAATTATTGTATCTAAATCCGTTCACAATCTGATATAGCAGCCATATAAACTGATCTAGGATTAGGGCACAATTCTTATCCGATATGGCTGAAATTTTGCACAAGATCTTTTGTATTGACTTGCAACAAGTATACTAGGAATGGCTCAAATCGATTTGTAACCTGATAAAGCTCATACATTCTAGATCGATGATCTTGACTTTTTGAGCCTCTAGAGAGTGCAATTAACACCCGATTTAGCTGATATTTTGCAAGTAAAGCATTGCTATGTTTTCCAACAGCCGTGTCCAGTATGCTTCAAATATGTTTATAGTCTGATAACAGGAGGAGGACCTTACCCCAATTTCCAAAAAGTCAGGTCTCGGGGATGTTTGTGTGGAATTTTATTTTTAGGTTACTATAAGCCCAAAAAAGCGCAAAGAGTCGTAACCTTAAAACAGAAATTTGGTATTAGAGTACGGGGTGGGATACCTGGAAAGTCGCCCACCTCCAAAGCCCATCGTACATCGTATACAGACTCAAATGAAAGGTATTTAAGCGTAAAAAATGAATTTGATACAATTTGGGGTCCACGTATTTTGGGGGACGCCCCACCCCCATAAACCAGAAATATTCTCCAATATGGGGCTCAAATGAATGGTTTCTTAGGTGTAGATCATGGAATCGGTACAAACTTTCGTAATAAGTGTCTGGTGTCTGGTGTCTGCCTCATCTCCAAAACACTACCCAAATTGTACTTATTTAATGACCACAAGAATATGGGGTTTAAATAAAATGTATTTGAGAATAAAGCACGGGTTTGATATTTATTTTCAGCTCTGGGTGGGCAATGTACCCCTTACGCATCCAATCCGTACTCTACTCCCAGAGTACGGATTGGATATCCAGATAAGAAGCGACATTTCTAAAGGGGCGATACTACCACCAAAACATACCAAAAGGTTATATACTATAGTGATGTAGGTAGGATCAAAAAGGCGCAGTGGACCCGGTTCAACTAGATAATATTCTGAACAAGTAAAAAGGCGTTATGTTCGGCCGGGCCGAACTTTGGATACCCACCACCTCGGGTATATATGTAAACTGCCTTTCCTAAGGTAGGCTTAAGATAAGTAACTGCATCAAATTTCAGCGAAATCGGATTATATATGTGCCTTTTATGGGGCCAAGACTTTAAATCGAAAGATCGGTCTATATGGCAGCTATATCCAAATCTGAACCGATCTGTGCCATATTTTAAGAAGATGTCAAGGGCCTAATTTAACTCACTGTCCCAAATTTCGGCGAAATCGGACAATAAATGCCCCTTGTATGGGGCCAAGATCTTAAATCGAGAGATCGGTCTATATCGCAGCTATATCCAAATCTGAACCGATCTGTGCCATATTTTAGTAAGATGTCAAGGGGCCTAACACAACTCACTGTCCCAAATTTCGGCGAAATCGGACAATAAATTCGCCTTGTATGGGGCCAAGACCTTAAATCGAGAGATCGGTCTATATGGCAGCTATATCCAAATCTGAACTGATCTGTGCCAAATTCTAGTAAGATGTCAAGGGGCCTAACACAACTCATTGTCCCAAATTTCGGCGAAATCAGACAATATATGCGCCTTTTATGATCCCAAAACCTTAATCGAGAGAACGGTCCATATGGCAGCTATATCCAAATCTAGTCCGATCTGGGCTGAATTGCAGAAGGTTGTCGACTGGCCTAACACAACTCACTTTCCCTAATTTCTACAAAATCGGATAAAAAATGTGGCTTTTATGGCCTAAGACTCTGAATCAGCGAATCGGTCTAAATGGGGGCTATCTCAAGATATAGTCCGATATAGCCCATCTTCGAATTTAACCTTCTTATAGAGAAAAAAATCTGTGCAAAGTTTCAGCTGAATATCTCTATTTTTAAAGTCTGTAACGTGATTTCAACAGACAGATGGACAGACGGACGGACATAGCCAGATCGTCTTAGATTTTTACGCTGATCAAGAATATATATACCTTATTGGGTCGGAAATAGATATTTCGATGTGTTGCAAACGGAATGACGAAATGAATATTACCACATCCTTCGGTGGTGGATATAAAAAAAAATTAATTTTGAGAAAATTTTTTAAATCATAAATATTGAAATCAGATTAGAAAAAAAAATTTTAAAGAAAATCAAATCTCGGTGGCATTTTCTTCAGGGGTATTTTATTTGCCCATTAAGTGGATTTTTTCGATTTGTTTGTATGGAGAAAAATTGTTTCCCCGATTAGCATTCGTGGCGAATATTGAAAAGCCTAACACGGATCTCGCGAATTAAGGTCTTTGGCCCATAAAATCCGCATTTATAAACCGATTTTGCTAAAATTTGGCGCAGTGAGTTGTGTTATACCTCTTGATATACGGGTCAAATATGATCTGGATTGGGCTATATTTGGATATAGCTGCAATATATACCGATCTCCTGCTTTAAGTTGCTGGTCTCATATAAGGCGCATTTATTACCCAATTTGACTACAATTTGGCAAAGTGAATTTTGTAAGACCCCTCGACATCGATGTCGAATTTCGGTGTATATTTGGATATAGCTGCCATATATACAGATCACCCGATTACAGTTATTATGCTCATTAAAGATGTATTTATCACCCGAATTCTCTAAAATTTGCAAAATTTCCCCTTTAAAGCATTTTGTCATCCGTGCTGAGTACGGCTCAGACCATATTTGGGAATAGCGCCCTATAGATAAGTTTTAAGGTCTTTCCCACTATTGATGTATTAATTACCCGATTTTGCTGCAATTTATTTACAATAAGACCCCTTCAAATCGTTTCCGAACAATGTGTAGATCAGACAATATTTGGATATAACTGCCATATGGAGCGATTTCCCAATTTACGGTCTGGAAGGTCCATTTATTTCCCCATGTTTAACCCCTCGACCGCCATCCTGAGTTTGGTCCACATCAGATCATAGATGAATTTAGCTGCCATGGATTCGTATATGGAGCATTATTCATCGGGCTTTGATGGAATGGATTGAACGAAAAATTCCATTAAGGGACAGGAACAAACTTCTCACATATCAATGAGTGCTGCTCGCCTCAAGTTTGAAGCTGAAAGAATAGGGCCTGGTTTTTATAGCCGATTCCGGGCGGCGTGCCGTACATGGTATAGAATTTCACAAATGTAGCCAGCATTAGGAGGGGAAACCACCACTTAAATTTTTTTCTGATGTTCTCGCTAGGGTTCAAACATAGGTGGACATGCTTACCTCTGCGCTACTGTGACATCCGAGGTGGTGGGTATCCAAATTTCGGCCCGTCCGAACCAGTGCTGCGAAGTCTAGCTCTCGACTCCGACCCCGGGTTGGAGTCTAAGTCGGAGTGTAAGCAGGAGTCGGAGAGTGGTTCGAAGTCGGGGTAAACGTGCTCAACTCCGAACCAAACTCAGACTCCGGCTCAATAGTCTGACTCCGACTTCGACTACGGCGTCAAAAACTCGACTCCGCACTGGTCCGAACTTAATGTCGTTTTATTTGTTTATATTAAACCATTATTGAGGATATTTTTAATGAAAATCTAAAGTTTTAGTAAATTTTTTGTTATGCTAATTTTTCCACGAAATAAGGATGAGGGATCCTTCAGACAATTGGTGTCTGTCAATTTCTTTTAATTCTTAAATGTCATGGGGAAATTTTGAAATCTGATACTGTCTGGCATTTTGTCTAAACTATTTTCCTCTATTTTCAATTCAATACCGATTAGATTGACAACCGCTTTGTATTTCTCCAAGTGTATGTCCATCATTTAAGTGCTCTGATAGTAAACCTTAACCCCCCTTTCTTGGAACTGCTTGACCATCGTTAGCCAAACAACAAAAATTATATCAAAACGACAAGCAAGTGATGATTATCCAGAATGGTTAAAAGCGCTGTTATAAAAAAATTGCTTCGATTTCGTCGTGGCCGCTATATAAAGGCTTTGATAAAGAAAGTACCATTTGTCATAACTTAGACACGATGTTAACACGCAACAACTTTTTGGCTCTGACAGTCCTTGCCTTAGTCGCGCTATCCCAAGGATCTGTGTTGCCGCAAAACCGTGGAGCTGCTGCTGCGGAAAGTGGTAAAGGTGGGCGTATTGTGGGTGGTCAGGAAGCCTCCATTGAAAGGCTGCCCTATCAGGTGTCCGTGCGTTTGGATACCAATACCCTGTTGCATATCTGTGGTGGAGCCATCTATGCTCCACGAGTGATAGTTACCGCTGCTCATTGCATCAAAGGACGTTTTGCCTCAACCATTCGTATTGTGGCTGGAAAATCTTCCATACTCGATGACGATGAGGGATACAGAGTCAGCAAATTGATACATCACTCCGGTTACAATAAGAAAACTCATGCTAATGATGTGGGCTTGATTATCCTAGCTGAAAATTTGGCATACTCTGCCTCCGTTCAACCCATCCCTTTGGCCTTGGCCAAGCCCAATAAAGGCGAAACAGCCGTGGTCAGTGGCTGGGGTAAGAGTGATGAAAATGCTGCAAGCCTTACCAACCAACTGCATATGGCCGAATTGTCCATAGTCGATAGTGAATACTGCAATAACCAGTATGCCTCTAAGAGTTATGCCATTACCGAGGAAATGATTTGTGCTGGTGTTGAGGATGCCAGCAAGGATTCGTGCCAAGGTGATTCGGGCGGCCCATTGGTGGTGAATGGTAAGCTAGTCGGCGTTGTCTCCTGGGGTATTGGATGTGCTCGCGAAGGTTTCCCTGGGGTATATGCCAGTGTGACCTACCACACTCCCTGGATAGAGGAAAATGCCAAACTTTATGTATAAAAAGGCAAAATGAGAAACTGAAAAAGGAAAGGAGGAAGAAAGGGATGAGGTGAAAATTCTGGGATCCAAGAAAACGAACAAATTTATCCAAGCCAAAATGAACAAATTTGGTCCATGAAATTTAGAAAGTTGAAGAATGCTGGAACACTACAAAAATTTCAAAAAGGCTGATTGCATTATTCTCTAATCTTTCAAACTCATGGACTTGAACAAATTTTAAACTTTACATTTGTATTATTCTATACTTTACAATATTGTGTTACTTAATAAAAATAATAACTGCAACATTCAAATATTTGAACGTCTTTTAATTTTCTTTTCTATCAATGAACACGTAGGGGATGTCCCCTATGAATGCAGTGCATTGCGTTGAAATTTAGGAATTGGAGGGGGCGGAAAGAATGTAGTGTTTATTGACATTTGGCTTAAATCGCGCTATCCCAAGGATCTGTGTTGCCGCAAAACCGTGGAGCTGCTGCTGCGGAAAGTGGTAAAGGTGGGCGTATTGTGGGTGGTCAGGAAGCCTCCATTGAAAGGCTGCCCTATCAGGTGTCCGTGCGTTTGGATACCAATACCCTGTTGCATATCTGTGGTGGAGCCATCTATGCTCCACGAGTGATAGTTACCGCTGCTCATTGCATCAAAGGACGTTTTGCCTCAACCATTCGTATTGTGGCTGGAAAATCTTCCATACTCGATGACGATGAGGGATACAGAGTCAGCAAATTGATACATCACTCCGGTTACAATAAGAAAACTCATGCTAATGATGTGGGCTTGATTATCCTAGCTGAAAATTTGGCATACTCTGCCTCCGTTCAACCCATCCCTTTGGCCTTGGCCAAGCCCAATAAAGGCGAAACAGCCGTGGTCAGTGGCTGGGGTAAGAGTGATGAAAATGCTGCAAGCCTTACCAACCAACTGCATATGGCCGAATTGTCCATAGTCGATAGTGAATACTGCAATAACCAGTATGCCTCTAAGAGTTATGCCATTACCGAGGAAATGATTTGTGCTGGTGTTGAGGATGCCAGCAAGGATTCGTGCCAAGGTGATTCGGGCGGCCCATTGGTGGTGAATGGTAAGCTAGTCGGCGTTGTCTCCTGGGGTATTGGATGTGCTCGCGAAGGTTTCCCTGGGGTATATGCCAGTGTGACCTACCACACTCCCTGGATAGAGGAAAATGCCAAACTTTATGTATAAAAAGGCAAAATGAGAAACTGAAAAAGGAAAGGAGGAAGAAAGGGATGAGGTGAAAATTCTGGGATCCAAGAAAACGAACAAATTTATCCAAGCCAAAATGAACAAATTTGGTCCATGAAATTTAGAAAGTTGAAGAATGCTGGAACACTACAAAAATTTCAAAAAGGCTGATTGCATTATTCTCTAATCTTTCAAACTCATGGACTTGAACAAATTTTAAACTTTACATTTGTATTATTCTATACTTTACAATATTGTGTTACTTAATAAAAATAATAACTGCAACATTCAAATATTTGAACGTCTTTTAATTTTCTTTTCTATCAATGAACACGTAGGGGATGTCCCCTATGAATGCAGTGCATTGCGTTGAAATTTAGGAATTGGAGGGGGCGGAAAGAATGTAGTGTTTATTGACATTTGGCTTAAATCTTTGGATGTCATAGTGGGTGGGAAAACAATTAGCCGAAAATCGATTCCACATACGATCGGTTCGGGCGAAATAAGAATTCTCTCCGTAATACATTATTCGGTCCGCTGGCCAATCAATTACAAACGACTGTGAGTTCCTGGAATGTCTTGTATTTCTGCCAAACATCCTTACATCGGGAATAAGAAAACGATTACCAGATGAAGTACCGATTGAACAGCGCCAAACAACCCACATCGAGACGATGTCCAAGGGAGGCAATAGAGTTGGATACCCTTCTATTCCCATTGAACGCCATTTCTCTCCTCTGTACACGGTCTAGTAGCTCCAGGGATGATTTTGAAGCTCCAGCCGATACATGTGACTTGTAGTCCATTTTCGGTCTATAAAAGTGGTATAGATGTTTAGTAAGCCTAAGCACTTGAATGCTTCTTTCGACGCTTCAAATACGTGTTTAGGCCAACGGACATCACTATCCGCCTATGCCAAGACAATATATTCTCTGGACCTATTGTATTATCCTTACATTGCACTTTTTCTCCATCTCAGTCCACTAAACTATTGAGTAAACGTGGTGCGTTGAATTGGCCTACCTTCGTCTTCCTCGTGAACAGGCATATTTCAGGCTTTTCTGGGCTAACATTGAGACCTCTGGGTCTAGCCCAGTCATATGACATAGCAAAACCCTTGCATAGCTGGTTCGGATCCCTGCATAGCTGGTTCGGATCCTTACCCCTTAGAAGTATTATAACAACGTCTGCGTAGGAGACGGGCTCAAATCCCTCCTCAATCAGCATCCGTAATAGGTAATTTAAGGTGTTCCGAGAGTGGCGATAAAATACCCCCTGTGGCGTGCCTTGTGCCACTTTCTCCCTTATATATATGCCATGGGATATAAAATTTATCCACCTGTTCCTTAGCATATGATTTATCCATCGCAGGGACTGGATTGGGGGTCTACTCTGACGCACTCAATATCGGTATGTCTCTGTGACTGTCTTTCAGGCAGAGATCTGTGCCATTGCAATGGTCGCAATCGAAATTCTGGTAAGAGATTTACAGTCATCGAAACTCAGAATTTATGTGGACAGTATGGTGGCGCTCAAGGCCTTGGGGTCGAGGATGGTGAGGTCGAGATGCGTGGCGGATTGTTTGGAGCCCCTGGATAGGCTCCGGGCCCACGATGTGACGCTGACATGGGTTCCTGGGCATGAGGGGATTTCAGGAAATGGGAGGACGGACGAGTGCGGCAGGAGGGGTTCGCCTGTGCCGGTCTTTCCTATGTGCCATTTGTCGAGCTACTGAACAAAGTAGAGGGGATGGCCAGGGCGGCTTCGGTGACGAGATAGGACTCGGTGGATGGTTGCCGGACTGCAAGGGCGATCAGCCCTGTCATCGACCTGCAGGGACGTAGGCTCTAGGGAGGCGTTACTTCTGTAATTTGGGTGAACTTGCGAATGTACCTCTGGTAGGTCTCCTGAGATTTGTTGAAGGAACAGGATGGTTATGATGGGGGTGCCATAAGCTCCGCCTTTACCTTTACCTTTGCCGATAGTATCGATACCGATATTAACACAAAATATAAAATACCAGCTCTACCCTTTTGCGCTGCCATTGTATACTACTCAGCCGTCTTCGTCGTGCCCGGATTGCTTTCTCGGTTTTCTTGTGAGCTTAGCAAAGCCATCGCGCAATACTGCCGTCATCCCGTTGACCTCGACTCTCGATTCGGCTGCGATGACTGTTTCATTGACCCTGTCGCTATTTGAATCCGAATCGGAAACACCACATTTACTTAATGACTGGAGACGAATTGCACATTCCTCTGGTTTATACGTCTCTTTCACAATTGTTAGTCTGACTACTGGTTATGAGCTTGAAGCATTACTCTAGACCTCAGGCGTCAAGGCATCGACACATATAGGAGGGGCGGACAACATGCTACGGTCTGATGCCACCACCATTTTGAGACTGCTTGTGGGAGGCTTTAAAATTTTTGCGTGATAGGTAGTACATATTCCGTGATACGGACATTTATATCCTACACCACCACTGTGGTACAGGGTATTATAGGTTTGTGCATTTGTTTGCAACGCTAAGAAGGATAAGAGCTAAATCCATCGATAAGTTTACAGATCGGCTTAGAATCACTTCCTGATTCCATTTAGCTATGTCCATGTGTCTTTCTGGCCATGTTTTCTTGTAATCAAGGTTGTCATTTGTTGTCCGATTTTCACAAAATTTTGCATAAGTCTCTTTTTTGATCCAAGGACGAATGCTATTGATATTGAAAATCGGTCCAGGTTTAGGTATAGCTCCCATAAAAATGTTTCACCCAATGTGCTCTTTTAAAGCTGTAGAGGCCACAATTTTGGTCCGATCCTTACAAAATTTGGCACGAAGTGTTTCTTTTGACGTCCCAATAAGTGTGCAATTTCAATGAAATCGGTCCAGATTTAGATATAGCTCTCATATATATCTTTCATCCGATATGCCCTTTTAAAGCTGTTTGCTGCTGTTGCAAATTCAATATGAGATGTTTCGTCTGACATCCTAATTCGTGTGCAAAATTTCATCTAAATCGGTTCAGATTTAGATATAGCTCCCATATATAACTTTCATCTGATTTGATCTCTTAAGGCTGTAGAAGGCACAATTTTGGTTCGATCTTTACCAATTTTGGCACGAATTGCTTTTTGTGACGTCCCAATATGTGTGGAAAGTTTCATCAGAATCGGATCAGATCTATGTATAGCTCCCATATAATCTTTCATCCGATATGGCCTTAAAAGCTGTAGAAGGCACAATTTTGGTTCGATCTTTACCAATTTTGGCACGAATTGCTTTTTGAGACGTCCCAATATGTGTGGAAAGTTTCGTCAGAATCGGATCAGATTTATATATAGCTCCCATATATATCTTTCATCCGATATGCCGTAGTAGCCACAATTGATGGGACCCATCCTTAAAAAATTTTGCAGGAGATGTTTTATTTGATGTCGCACTTCGTGCAAACAATTTCACCAAAATCGAATCAGATTTAAATAAAACTCCCATATATATCATTTATGCGTTACGACTTTTAAGGCTGTAGAAGCCTCAAAAATCGTAGAAGGTTCTATTTTATATTTCAATAGGTATGCAAAATTAAAGACTAACTAGATTTGGATATAAGTGCTATATATTAAAATTATTACGTAGACTCGGTGGTGTAGGGTATAGTATAGTCGGCAACGCCCGACTTTTGCCTTTCCTTACTGGTTTTCTTTGGGGATCGAAATGAAAAATACGTCTGCTCCACTCAACGGTTACTACTGTCTGCTGTTATTTAAAATCAAATCAAAAATGTCAAATTGTAAAAAAAAAAATGGAAAATTATGTATGCTAATGTACATACCCCTCAAATTTATGATAAAATGTACAAATTTGTTGTGTCCAGTGCGGTTTTTACCAACAAATTTCTGTGGGTGCAAAACTCTATTAGCCTAAAAATATGCTTTTTAATTTTAATCACTCTCATTTAACTTTGCATTCTGTAATAAGGCTTATCACAATGTTGATTTCAACATAGCTCTGCTAGTTTTATCTCAGCACAATGTTAAATTGCCTCATATAAAAACCCTAGAAAAAGAAATGAATTATGGCGATTTCCAACAGGTTCCCAAGGTTCATTGAAACTTCTTGGACTAAAGTTCTTCGATTAGTTGGTCTTATCAAAAGAAATTTAATTTTTACGGCAAATTGTGGGTGCCTGGTAAATCATTTGTATTGCTAAATGTTTGTCCACCCATATTAGGGGGAGGGGCTGCCTCGGTCAGATACGATAACTTATTTTCATTAAAAATGAACGTAAAAATAAAACAAAAAACCCCATGTCCAAAGATTAGGTATTGATTTATAATTAGTGGCTTCCCTTGGCCATAATCTATGGATAGCATAGTGAGTTTTCTGGCTAAGGCTTTCCATAGGCCACTATAAATACCTGGTGATCACCGATTATTCGTTTAGTACGGTGAGTTACGGAAAAAATGCTTAAGTTTGTGATTTTGCTGTGCTTGGCTTCGGTGCCGGCCTTAAAGGCCCACATTGTGCCAGTGGTACCCATGTTGGATGGCCGCATTGTGGGTGGCATGGATGCTACCATCGAACAGTATCCCCATCAAATCTCCATGCGTTATCGTGGCAATCATCGTTGCGGTGGCAGTGTCTACACCAGCAACATCATCGTCTCTGCTGCTCATTGTGTTGTGGGCGATTTGGATCTTAGCCAGTTGACCATTGTTGCCGGCTCCACCCATTTGAATAATGTCACCTGGGAGTTGCCTGTGACCAAGCTTGTCATCCATGAGAAATACAATGCCAACAACGATTATGATGTGGCTCTTTTGTTCTTGGGCGGTGATTTCCCCTTCAATGATAAAATCCAACCCATTGGCTTGGCCAAGTCCAGACCTGCTGCTGGCGCTGAAGTCATTGTCACCGGCTGGGGTACCTTGGTGGAGGGTGGCAACATTCCCAACACCTTGCAACAAGTCACACTCAACTATGTTGAACTCAGCAAATGCAAGAAATCCTATCCCCTAATGTTGACCGATCGCATGATGTGCGCCAATGTTGAGGGTGGCGGTAAGGATGCCTGCCAAGGTGATTCCGGTGGTCCCTTGATCTACGAGAATCAATTGTTGGGCATTGTCTCTTGGGGTATTGGTTGTGCTCGCAAGAACTTCCCTGGCGTGTATGCCTCAGTTCCAGAACTACTCGATTGGATAGTGGACAATACCAATGTCAACAAAAAGGAATATTCATTTTTGTAAATTCAAGTTTGAATAAAACTAACAGTGACAATTGTAAAAATTAAGAGTAAAGTAAACGGTGATATTTTGTGTTTTCAAAGAAAATTAAATTATTGTGCTTTTAGAGGGTATCATGGAGGATTGTCAATCAATTTGGCTAGGCCGACTGTTGAACGGGGTGATTCAAGGAAAATCGTGATATTTAGCTTGTTTTTGGAAGTAAGTGTTGAACATTGTCTCTATTCTCCTTGTTTTTGTGTGCCATTTTTTAATATGGCACTCTTCACTCGACCTAGGCGAACAAGCTCTTTAGAGAGGTGTAGAAATAGAAAATGGTCTAAAAAAATCTGTCTAGGAGATGTTGCATGGGAATTTCCGCGAAATTGAGAAATCCCCTTAAGATCTAAACAAGCTTCAGAGCAAATTGTGTTTAAGAATGTCATGATTCATCCATGATAATATCTCTAGGCATTCCGATTTTATAGCTCCTCAAAGTTACACGTAGTTAAAAAAAAAACTAATTTTTTTTTTCGAATTTACCCCAATTATATAAGAATTTTTCCGCGAAATTTTCTTATTGCAATTGTCCTCTGAAATATCTTTTCAAGTGCGTAAAATACATGTACAGAAGGTGTAAGGTTCTCCTCAGGTGAAAAATTCCTCCGGAGGTGAAAAAAAAATTTTTTTCCGAAGGACATATGTAAACTGATTTTGAACTTATAAATAATTTTGCTCGTCACGTTTTTAACTCCGATTCTTCAGTCAAAAATTATGTGGGTTAGGTTAGGTTAGGTAAAAAGAGGTTAGGGATACTTGTACAATAAATGAAACCAAAAAAAAAGCCTGCTAAGTTCGGCCGGCCGGAATCTTATATACCCTCCACCATGGATATCATTTGTCGAGTTCTTTCCGGTATCTCTTCTTTTGCAAAAAATGATAACATGATAAAATAGACTTGCTCTGCTATTAGAACGATATCAAGATATGGTCAAGGTCGGACCACAATTAAATTATATGTTGGAGACCTGTGTAAAATGTCAGCCAATTCGAATAAGAATTGCGCCCGATTTATTACAATTTATATGGGAGCTGTATCAGGCTATAGAGAGAATTAGACCATGAGAGGATTCGTTGTACAAAATTTCTGGCAAATCGGATAATAATTGCGACCTCTAGAGGCTCAAGAAGTCAAGATCTCAGATCGGTTTATATGGCAGCTATATTAGTTTATGAAGCTTATTTGGCACAGTTGTTGAAAGTCATAATAAAATACGGCATTCAAAATTTCAGCCAAACGGATAGGAATTGCGCCAAATATATCAGGTTATGGACCAATTTAACCATGCTTGGTACAGTTGTTAGATATCATAACAAAATGTCCATCGGATAGAATTGCGTCCTCTAAAGGCTCAAGAAGTCAAGACCCCAGATCGGTTTATATGGCAGCTATATCAGGTTATGGAACGACTTTAACCATACTTGGCACAGTTGTTGTGTTGTATCATACAAAACACGTCGTGCAAAATTTCATCCCAATCGGATAAGAATTGCGCCTTCTAGAGGCTCAAGAAGTCAAGACCCAAGATCGGTTTATATTTCAGCTACGTCAAAACATGGACTGATATGGCCCATTACAATCCTAACCGAACTAAAGTAATAAGGAAGTATTTGTGCAAAATTTCAAGCGGATTAGATTTACTCCTTCGAAAGTTTGCGTGGTTTCGACAGACAGACCTCGGTGTCACCTCGGTGAAGGTTATTGGGACCAGGGGTACACTTCAGTA